>NW_010164644.1:18973-102092 GCF_000695765.1 Mesitornis unicolor | reverse complement strand
CTTTCCTACTAAGTGGCTGAAACTCTCTTTCTTTCACCTCATGAGAAATAATTAATTCCCCTAAATACATTCTTTTTTATCTAAATGTCTACACACTGTAGGGACTCACAAAAGCACACGTTGTATTCTTTCAGCTTAGCAACCCTGCAAATCCTGGCTCTTTATCTACCTGAAGCCTGTGTTAGCACATGGTCTGTGGAAAACTGGTCCTGAGATTTGACTCCTTTTATTCAATTGCTGAAGTGGTTTGCAGGAAACTAAGTATTAAGGATACTTCTAACATTATTTTTCTATATAAATATCACTACAATTTCTACAGGGATGATAGTTACTTGCTAGTGGGAATTAAAGATGAGCAGAAAGAAGGTGTCTGGAAAAGCTCCAGTTATGTAATATTCTGAGAACCTACAACCCTAATAACTTACATAACCTATGTAAAGCCAAGTGAATAGAAAGGTTGCAAATAAATGTATCACACGGTGGATGAGTAGAAATTATGTAGATATTGTCTTGCTCTTGAAACTGTCATCTGTAAGCTATAAGACAATCTTTCAAGAATTGACAGTGGAGTAATTTCTTGAGCAATAAGTGTTTCAATCTTTGTAAACAGTTTTGCAATGCTTTTGCAGTTTAGGCCTATGTACACAGAACAAATCAAGACTGAAGATGAGCGTTGGACGTTGGCAGTGCTCACTTTCGTCCTCCTCCCCCAGCCCGTGGCACTAGCACATCTCTGCAGAGCTGTGCTTGTGCCTGTACTCACTCTTGGCAAAGAGAGTCTGGAAGAAGTGGGCACAGGCATTGGTGTGATGGACACCTATCACAGCAGAGGAACGCTGCCTTGGTATCAGCATCCCAGTGCACTCACAAGGATGGTGTCACAGAAAGGCACAGAACCATTTTTTCACTTTTTGGCATGGCAAAATGGAGACTTATTGACTCCACTGTGAAGCCTTGAGCCCTGTCAAAGATCTGCCCATAAAAACATAGAAACTCCCCAACCTGGCAAGGAGGATGAGGAGTGGGGTATGTAGTTAAAGACTGCTGGAAGAGGAGGAAGAGCTTGCTTTCCTGCAGTGGTACCAACAGGAGGAGCTTTGAGGATGCTGTGCTCTCTAAAGCCAGACAGGTGAGGATGTTCTCCCTCTACTTTTGCTTGAGGCTTCTAAAAACCTCCCTTCCTTTCTCCTCTCTCATCTTAACCACTTGTATAGAGGGGACTCTTGCTTTTGATATTCAGCCTGCTGTGGTGCAGCAGAGCAGTAGAAGCACTGCCCCAACTGCCTCAAGGCTCTCTCCTGGAGGGCACTGCTCCAGACCAGAGTGGTGTGACAGGCACAGGTGCCACCCAACTTGCAGTAATGCACTTTTTCTCAATTCACCTTCATTATTTCTAGAAGAGTTTAAACCAGTCTTCATCCAGTCTCAGCAGAGTGACTTCTACAAGTGGAGTGTTTCCGGGTGATACCAAGTGGGTGTCATGGGTCCTATAGGTACCAAACTGAGCAGGGGGCCTGGCTGTGATCTAGTTTTCAATACATTATGAAAAAGCATGCATCTCTATTCCTTATGATTTCTTGGACATAGCAATACCATTCGTACTCACTCACCATGTCTGTAATTCCTATTTCTATAGTTTTCCTCATATTCTCTGTTCCATCTTCTGTTCTCTTTCCCAAGCAGATGGCTTTCAGTCTTTCTACCCCGTGTCTGCTCATCTTATGGAAATTAAGTAAGGGAAGAGACAGTTTTGTTACAAAGCAGTGGTTCAAAGTTATGTTTCTGGAATATTAGCATTAAAAGTAGTAAAAGCCACAAAAGAAAAAAAAAAGCAAAGTGCATTTATGCTTACCTATAAACCATGTGTCAATACCTTAGTTATTATGAAACAGAGTTTATTCATACTTTTCTTTATAGCAACTCCTTTCTTTATACTATGCTATAATTTGATTGGCTATAGCCTAATCAAAAGTGTCTCTGTGTGTGGCGGTGATTTTTAGGATCTGTGCTTATGAAATTCTTTGGGAAAACATAAGATATATACAGGCTGTTTGTAATAAGCAGTCTTATAGCTTAATTCACTCATTCTGTGTTCTTGCTCTAAAGATATAAACAGAGCCTCACATGCAGTAAACTTCTTTCATCCATTGCCTCTTACAGGCAGTGAACAGTGTATTCAGGGGAGGATTCAGACATCACTTGGACTCTGCTTCATGGTCAGTGGTTATAATTGAAAAGGTAGCAGTGGGCATTAACCAGAATCATACTGATATGGCAAGTAGCCAAGTATGTTCTTTCCTTGGGTTTGTCGCTGTACTCACACATGCTGTAGAACAAAAAGATTTGGTTTAACTGTATCTAGTTGTAATTATACCTTGTTCAAGACAATGTCTTTTTTCATTTCTTCCATGCAGGGTTTCCTCAGTATTTCAGATCTCATTTCCCCTTTACCACCTAGCAAACAATAATAAAAAAATATCTTTCAGAGATAAGCTCTAGTTCAAAGTTTCAGAGATATGTATTTTGTTTGTATATTTTCTGTTTCTTACTCAATTTTGGTTCCAGACAAAAAAGAAATTTTGATATAACTGTGGAATGAAAAAAAAAACATCTGGGAAAAGCATTGTAGGAGATAATCAAATGCTGGTAAAGGTAATAACAGAGCATCTGATATTCATAAAATGTAAATTTGGTAAAGGTAATTAAAAGGAGCACATAAAAGTGAAAGAGGAGAGGTGGGTCACAGAATAATTACATGGAATACCTTTTTTTTTAAATTGTCTGTTTTCCTCCAGATTTGAGAAACTTGCATTGTGAAGGTTCACATCTGTCTTAAATACTCTGCTATAACTTGCACTTTATATCACACCACATATTCTAACCTGCTCTCAGTCTGCAATACATGTATAGATGAGTGCTTCATACAGCAGGACCATAGCTAGATTTTTAACAGTATGTAGCATTTAAAGATTACTGTATTGCATTACCTAAAACTGCAGTGAAGGTCTTTGTGAGCTTGACCCAGAGCACCTCTGCCTATAATTTCCCATGGACTTAAATTATACCCCTCCAAGATAATGTTTTTAAAAATAAAGAAAAAAAATAAAAGCAGCAAGCCCCGGCTATTCCAAACAGCTGTGTATGTGCATAAATATGCACATATTTAATATCTTCAAGCATCTGACTTGTTGATCCTCAAGTATACAAATACCTGAAGAAAACAGGACAGAGCCAGACTTTTTTTTTAGTGGTGCCCAGTGCCAGAACAAGAAGTGATGGGCACAAACTGAACAACAGGGAACATTTTTTTTCCTGTGAGGGGGACTGAGGTTGTGGAGTGTACCTCCTTGGAGATATTCAAAAGCCATCAGGACATGGTCATGGAGAGCTGGCTCTAGGCAGCCCTACTTAAGCAGCAGGGTTGGACCAGAGGACCTCCAGAGGTCCTTTCCAAACCTCAACCCTTCTGTGATTCTATGAAGTTCAAATTTATGCTTTCAGGTCTGGTGGTTCCTGCATCAGTCTCCAGACACACTCAAGGTTACAGAGTGAACCAAAGTGAATAGCTTGGAAGCAAGCCTACTCAAGAGAGAGCTTGGAAGCCCTTCCAGCCTGCTATTCTAGGGCATTGCTGATTCTTGTAAGGTCCAGAACAGGTTAAAAAACTCCCAGACAAACAAGGAATTCATTTTCTGCCTAATTGGTAATATGCCTCACCAAATATTGGCAGAAAAACCTGTTTTGCACAGTAACTTTCCAGAATAACTGTATTATTTTATCCTTCTAATTACTTGCTTATATGTGGCAGCACAATATCCCATGGATAGAAATTTTCACTCCCTCTTATCTTTCTTCTCTCAGAAAGAAAGCTGGACTCTTGATCTCTGGCAAAGGTTCTGTAATACTTTTGTTCATTTCTTTGCCAAAGACTTCCTGCATGGCTTAGGTTACGTTGCTTTATTCAAGCAATAATCCACCAAGCTCTCAGTGGTTTCAATGCACCTGAGAAGTTTTAGGGTTTAACGTTTGTGTCTCGTTTTCTTATTTGTGAAATATAGCTAACAATACTTTCCTTTGGCTGCACTTTATGCAGCTTCTCCATCTAGAAAATAATCTCTTTGTGGTAGACACATTCTCCTGCTATATGTTTGATGATGTCTAGCACAATAAGTCATTCATCTTGGCTGGGAAGGTTTGAGAGCTATTGCTGTCCAATAGTGGAGGTAGGGAGGAACGTCATTTACACCTCTGGGTTTTCTTATATGAGAGTTGGAATACTTCACCCAGAACTACAGCAGATCAAAATTCAAATAGTATATTTCATTTAAGGGAAGAAAAATCTGCACATATTTCATCCTGACGTTTTTGCGTCTGGGCAAGGGGTTATATTTTTGAAAAATAAAAGCTTAGGGAAAAATGGACTGGCCTCAACAAATAACAGTAATACTAGAAAGTGTAATAATTAATGAGACTGACAGCTGAAATGGTTCATTCTTTTTTGCAATACAGGCCTGCAATGATACAAACTATCTCCAGAACCAGATCTTGCACATAGCAGTGGACTTTAACACTGCTCCACAGCAGCTTGTCACAAATTCCAGAAGAATGCTGTCTGCACGCACCCTGATATTTTGCACTGCTTGGTGAAAGCAATTCCCTTGAAAAGCAAAGGAAAAAAAGAATATGAGCAGTGGGTCCCACAACTCATCTCAAGTCTCCTTTGGTGACTGTCTTCCATTTCATTTTCATGAGGTCTTTGACAAGCAGCAGCAGTTATAAGATTTTCATTTCCTGGAACATTTCTTGCCAGGCTACGAGCTAAGGGGTTGGGGTTTTTTTCCTATTTGGTTTTTTTTTCCCTTTTTTTTTTAAGATAGATGTACAGCATGACTGAAGGAGAGATTCATGACCTACTTTTCCCAAATTGAATATTGAGCTTTGTATACTTTCTGGTATTCAGTAGGGAGTTCTTCCCATTAGAAAGCTCCTTCGGCCAATTTATGTTAGCCTTCCCATGGCAGAAGAGCAAGGCAAGGTATAACTCAGGTTGAGGAGGAAATCCTGTCATTGTCCTTGAGGAGTAAAAGACTGCTGAGTGTAAATGAACAGGTTTCTGTACCTTCAGTATATAAATAAAATCCAAATTAAAACAAAGTGACAGTCTCCTTTGTCAGTCATTTGCTGAAGGGAGTCCATGTGCATTGCTCACTCAGGACAAAGAAAACAAGGTTTGGGCAGTAGAATGTGTCAGAAATTGGGAGGTGTGGGAAAAGGTCATGTGAATCCACCCCATATTAGAGACAGTTAGGACAATTAGACACCCAGACTAATCCTTTTATCTAACACTGACTAACCCTCCTTGCCTTCAGTAGCATTTCATCACTTGTGAACCAAGGGGACGTCTCACGGAGACCACAGCATCCCAACAATTTGGCTGTGCTGTTTAAGAACATCCCCCAGCCAGAGCTGTCCATCAGATTGCCAGGCGGCAGCAGTGACATTTCAGTAGACGTGTTTAATTACGTGGGTGAAGTAGGCCCATCATCAATAGTGCTGACATTTCGAAAAGCTATCACCTCAGGATAAACCAGCTCTAAAACTAATCTCTTTTCTGTCCTTCTCCTTCTGCCCTGACAAATAAAGCTGCATGAGTCAGATTTTTAAACAGAGGTAGTACCCAAAGAGAGGTGCAGAGCACAGAGAAGTCCATTCAAGAGCCCATAAGCAGCCTATTCCCACTGAAGCTCTCAGTAGCCTGCACATTTCTTTCAGAGCTGAACTTCAGCTGTAGTTCCCCAAATACCTTCAGAAATCACAAGGGAGAAAGAGAAAGGATGGTCCCATAGTGCAAAACACTTAAATCTGCCTTAATTAGCTGGCAGACAAAAGTTAACAGTTACTGTGGCCAGGAAGAAGGGCAAAAGCAGGTAGGTTTTATTTCACTAGCCCTGGCTGGTAAGGTCACTTGGTCATCAGCCCAATGTAGCTGCTACTGCAAAGCAGCGAGGCTCAAGCTGGCACTTTTCCACTCCTGCAGGCTCAGACCTGTGCTGTCAGCCAAAGCAAAAAGTGAAATCTTGGGCTCTGAAGAATCAACAAGTGTGCTGTCAGAAATAAAAATGGGAGTTGCCTTAAGGAAATAATGCAAAAGCAAAAAGAAGGCAAAGCAACATGCTAGGGGTTTGCAGATGCAGGATGCAGCTGTCTTTGCTCCAAACACAAAGCAACTTAGATAGCAACGTTATACAGGATGTGAGTGGGAGTCTGTCACTTCTCATGGCATAATAAAAAGCACTTAGTTGTCTTCTTTAACATTTCTGCTCTTCTGTGCTGTTGTGTTTACATGGCATACAATATCTCAGAAAGGAAAGGAAGAGCCAGAGGGAATTTGGGAAAGTCCATTTACTCACAGGATCTCAGGGCCAGAGGGGCTCTGCTCACAGCTGTAACAGTAGGAAGAGAGGCACAGAAAAGGGAACACCAAAAATTGGTTTCTCAGCCACAGTGCAAACAGGAGCAGGCCAGAGATGCTGCAGCCCGTGCCATCAGAGCACATCCCTTCTGTGGAGTGCATAAATAACTGAGGATCTTCAGGCTACAGGAGGACCCTGGCATCCCGCTGACACGTTTTACAGCCTGCTGGCTGGGAGAGACAAGCACTGGGACTGATGTTGCTTCTTTTTGCATGGTTTCTGGCTGCTCTTTTTGGGTACCAGTGATGGTCACAAACAGAGTGGCACACAGTGTTCAAGAGGCTCAGTTTTGTTCTCCACTGTTGCCTCCACCAGAGCTTTTGCTGACTGCTGAATTTTCATTTTATGCCTTGCAAACCTTCCATTAGGCGTTCGAAGCAATATTTTGAAAGATGAGAATTATAACATTTCATCTGAGAGATACTGTAATAGAACAAAAAGGAACCCCAAACCTCTTACATCATCTTCTGCCTCTTGCTCGAGGCATCAAGTAATTCTATAATAATTAAAATAATTTCTTAATAATTTAAACAATTTCGCAAAAGCTATGGTTTTGGTTTAAAAAAAAACCCAAACCCTACATGATATTTATTTTATTCACTGTAGTAGACAGTTCCATTTAAGGGAATTTTTCTTCTCTGTTAAAGCTGTTCCCACAGTGTGACTTTTTTCAGGTCTGCACCCTGAAAGCTGAGGGCGTATTTCCTGTTTATGGCCATAAAAACAAAAAACTTCTTCTGTAGTGATCCCAGGGCAGATCTCCTGAGCTGAACCATAGCTAGTACGTTTTCCAAAGAATTCAACCATACCAATTTGCTGCAATCTAGACATCGATCTTGTTTGTATTTATTTGGGGGGAGATGAAGAAAGTTATTACGTTTAGCCACTGGAGCTGAGTCATGCTCACCTCAACAGCTTCTCGGCCCCTGTCCTCCGCTGCCAACTCAGTGATCCCTGCAGGGACTACCGCAGCCAGGCTGTGTGGAAACACACTTCTGGCAATGAACATGCACTGCAGGCTTCCACAAGCACTCATGCATCTACTTAGGTGCAATGAAACTGCCCTCAGGATAACTTTCCTGCAGCCTCTCATTCTTATGTTGCTTCTGTCCATGCTGACCATGCCAAACTCAATCAACAGTTTCCAATTGCTTTTAAGTGCTCCTTTTGAATCTAAATTTGGGTGAAAATAGCTACTAATTTTGAGTCTTATAGTATCCAGCTCCATGTTTTAAGTACATTTCTAAATGCTTTTTGTATCACTCTCATGGCCTGTGATTTCTTCTTTCTTCTTTTTTTTCCAGAATCACAACACACTGGCTGAAGTATAAAAATTGCTGAAGGGCATTTTATATCATGCTTTAGGCAGCTGCACAAAAAACTGATGGAAAATTAACTTTCCAAGGTGAGCTGGGTTTCATTCCTAATTTGCTGAAAAGGAGGAAATATTCGAGACACTTTGGCCTTGAAGAATTTGGAAGGATCTTGTAAGAAGACAAGAAATTTTCTGACAAACCTCATAGTAAAAAACTCTCCTACAGCTTGTTCAGTGCATGAATAATTTTTTGAGTGTCTTTGAAAAGTGAACAGAACTGTAGGAATATCAGCACCTTTTAAAAATTACAAATTAGAAACCAAAATGATATTGATGAGGAATTTTTACACAAAAGGATTTTGGTAGAGTGTGTTTTGATTAGCTGAGATGTGCCCTGAGGAGCACCATGATTTCTTTAGATGGTGTTGACAATGACAAGCATAGCTAGTAAGGAGGGAAGGAAATTTGGGGAATCAAGTCCGAGGGAATAGGAACAAAAACTGGACAGACTGAGCATAGCACAGTATGGCCATTAGGTCTCTCAAGCTGCTGAGGACACTTCTTCACCTCTCTGCTCTCTCAGCTCCTGACACTATGTCCTACAGAAGGATCAGCTCATATTTTGTGTGCCAAGTTGGAAACCCAGCTGCTTTGTTTTCCCAGTGCCTCTTCTCTTTAAGCCTCTAGAGAGGACTTTTGCATTTAATCTGTCTCCAAGGTTCCTAAGATCAGAATTTTTTAAAAACATTTTTGTTGCCTCATTATCAATTTCCCTGATCACTCTAAGATCAGTTCTACTATTCTCTTTCAGCCACCTTGAGTAACATTTCCTGTCTTCACTCATACTCTTGCATCTCTTCCTACCTTGATATAAAGTACAGAAGTTTAGGATGGAAGTCTGACTTTTTTTTTTCCACATCTCCATATCTTGCTTTCTAATTTATCCCACCCTACATCTAACAGATTGATCAAGAGTTGATCTACATCAAACCTTACTTCAGCAAAATGATGATCAGAGCTGTTGGTGTCTGGCAAGCATCAAACATCTTGTCTGTGCTTTATACTGTTCTACTCTAGCTCTTTGCTGATAAATGCAGCGCTGACTTCTTCAGGTATAAAGGTAGGTACTGCGTTCACACAGAACATCTGTCTTTTTCTCATGGGCTCATGAGATATCATGAGCGTTTATCTCATGGATATTATGACTTCATCATTAGCTCCTCTCCTTCAATCTTTTGGGTCATGATGGGTTTGCAAACCACAACTGTTTGCCACTGACTTTGTTTTTTATTCTGAGTGACTTATATTCTCAGTACATCCCTTAAATTTTCAGGCAACGCTGTGTTTATCATAGTGACTAAATGATTTAAATCACTGTTGACACTGTCACTTTTACATCATTATAAATACCTTGGCACCAAAGGATTCAGGCTGTGTGATGAACTCCAATAAATCTCTTCCTTAATACTGTCAGGGCTTGAAATGGAAATGTCTGCAGTAAGGAAAAGACAGGATTGTTAAGGTGTCATACTTATCTCTTTGAAATAAATGGTGAGTTTTTTAATCTTTGCAATCAGGAATGATAAATGTTTCTGCAGTTGGTTATTATAGTGCTGCACTGAAGCCCTCCTGGAGTCTCTCTCTGATTGTGCAGAATTGTTAGGGTAGGCCGATGAGGAGTATTTTGTGTTGGAACATACACAGTTAAAACCCATAGTACATAAATCTCCATTTGCCCTGCCCTCGATGTTCTGAGTCTCTGCAAGAGTAGGAGAAGGTTCTCATTAAAACCAAGACCACTTCATATCATAGTGACAGGGAAAAGTGTTCTTAAAGTAGGATTAAATTATATCTAAACTCACTCTGAGTGGTGCTTTTTTTTAATATTCTGAAACTGCTTAAGGTGGCCTCAGTGTAACTGAGGATCAGTTTCAAAGAAATATGGTGCTGATAAAAAGAAATACCATTTTTCATTCTTGCTGTGGATGCTTGTGTCTTTCCATACAGTGTTTTAGTATTTGTGAAGGATTTTTAGTAGAAATCAATGAACATTAGTAACGATGAAGTAATATAAGAAGCTGCATTTCGTAAAATCATTTTTATGAGCAAAATATCAATGTGTTGTCTTACAGGATTCACAGCACAGGGCCGTGCTAGGGAGGAAGGGAGCCATAAAACATTCCACCTCACTCATCTCACATAATCTACACAGAAATCTAAACGCAGACCACTGACAGTTTTAAAATGGAGCAAAATACCTTCAGCAGTCTCACAAAACCGAAGGAAACATCACATCTAAACCAAAACCATTTAAAAAAAGAAGAAATAAAGCACAAAAGAAGCTGGGGATCTGGTTGGTATTTTAATAGCAGGATAGAAAAGATGAGAGCTTGGCAGTATTTTACATCAGCTTAAAAAGGCAGGGACACGTGAAATGGCACTGGCCCCCAGCCCCCTGCTATGAGACCCCCACCACCACCAGTGCCAGCCCTGTGGGCATCTCCCCTTTGCTCAGAGAGGGGTGGCCTCATCTCCTTCAGCCCCACAACAGGCTTTCTTCCTCGGGTGTTTCTCATCTTGCCAAAGCTTCCTTCTGTAAGGGAATCTGAGACACAGGGCTCCCTGGGGCAAGCATCAAGCCTGCCATCTGCCTTTTTCTCTAAGACAAGATATATTAGCCAGCGCTTGCTAAACCATGCATATAAATACCAGCTAGGGCTAACAGCAAGTATGGGTCTTATAGATGTTGCATACTGATTGAGACTTTAAAAGGCTCATTTTCGCTTCCTGGTGTTCATAACCTGAAAACCTGTAGTCAAAAATGCCACTGTGGCAACCTGATCTGACCTTCTAAAGAACACAAGCTCAAGAGACTAATTAAGAGAAATATTTGAATTGGCATTTCTTATAGGAGTGTGGTACAAATCCTACACCACAAAACCCGAAAATTCGTTGTCTAAATGAGTTAAGAGTCAAAACTATGACTGGAATTTAAGCATCGTGTTTTTACTATCTATGTACCAATGATACCAACCCTGAAAGCTGACACAGGCATAGACCCTTTTGCAAGAAATGTCTCTGTATATGAAGCCAAGTAATGGATGACAGAGTGGAAAGTTGTATTCAAGAATACATAATCCTAGGGGATTTTGTATGAGTAAAGCATCTACAAAAGGCTGCTTCTATGTAAGTTCACCAAGCCCTTGACACTGCAGGCAGCTTCCAGATAAATTCCTGCTTTCTTCAGCAGTTCCTGGTTGCAAACTTGAGAAAATTCTAGCTTCCACCTTGGCTCACCCCTTACTCCAGCAGTATTTTCACAGCAGGTAGAGCAGACAGGTGCTATACTTCTTAGCATGAACAAGGTACATTAGTACATTGCTATACCATGAGAAAATCTTTCATTACAAGCACATAAAATATTCTGCTAAATTGTTTTATTATGCACAGTCTTTTGAGAAAAATATCACAAACCTCAAAGCAAGACTTTAAAATAAATATGAAATGTAGCTTAAAAAAGAAAAAAGAGGAGGAGAGGGGAAATTAAATGTTACTGACTTTATTGAATGTCTCTATTCAAATATCTTGCATAAGCAGACATGTCACTTTAATCAGATAAAACCCACCAGGGAAGGTGGTAATTATTTGTATTACTTCTTGACAGCTATAAAAAGCTAAAATGTTACTGTGCAAATTCTGTCTGAACTATTTAAACAATTGAAAAATGTGATTTAACAGCTAAAACAAACTTAATTCAGGCTGATCTCTCATCGACATGTGAGATGAACTCAGCCGACTCTCTGTACAGGGAATAGAAATTAACTGCACAGTGCCATTCCTATGCATGGTTAAAACCTGGTAACAAATAAACCCCTTCCCCTCATAAGACTTTGTATTACCAGAATGTAAACAGCAGTCGATGGCCACTTCTATATTGAGGCCTTTCTAAGCCCAGGCTGCCCTAAAACCTCAGTTGACAGTAGCTAGGGTGGGGTTTTGCCTTGGAAATCCCTAGAGACCTTTAGCAGTCAGGCAGCACTGGCAGGACCAGTGGACTAGACTACCTTGCCCAGGCAGAGGAAAGCCAGGAGTGAGGTTTTGCAGTATTGTTAACATTGTCAGGTCTGCTCCAAGCAAAAGGTATGCCAAGAAGCAAGGCCTGAAGGGTGTAACACTCCACACCAGGACTGGTGGTAGACCCTGGGTTGGGGGCCCTCAGGAGAGCTGTGGAGCCAGCCTGCTGGCACACCCACCTAGCCAGCATGGGAGAGGCTTTGCAAACGCAACTCAAGGTGTTCAAGCACCAAGTGAGTTTCCGAGGTAGGGGGTCGGAAGATTTAAACCAATCCAGCCCTGGGGAAAGCCCTAGTCTAGCTATCACTCACAGAAAACCCTTGCTTAAAGGGTTTTTTTTTGTCTTAAGTACTAGCCTGCCTTATGCTTTTGGTGCTTGAGTTGAGAATTAGGTCGATGCCAGGAAGCACAGTGATTTCTAACAATGAAATGTGCATGGCCAGCATGGAAATGACACAGACGCTGTTATCAGAAATCTGCTTTTGCTGATGGGTTGCAGTGTTAATAAACTACCATTCCATGGATCATATTGAGGATTCTTCCCTCTTTTCACATGTTCACAGTCTTTGCTGTGCTTGTCACTGCTTTGTCTTTATAACAGTAATATAGGTTTTCCAGTTTTGCTACTCCTAGATACCCCAGACTTGCCTCAAAACCTCTAAAAATGAGGGGTTTTCTTTAAAAAATCTAAATATCTGAAAAAAAGAAATAAGAAATTAGTTACTCAACAGGCAGTGGAAGTAATAAAGCCTGTTTCTCAAAAGATTTGTCTTATTTCCCTTTAAGTTCTTTGCTTCCATCAATAATTTGGGCTCCCACATATCCCTTTATTGATTGCCATGGCACAAGGGAAAGCCTGAACATTTGCTAGCTGGGCAGCTGAGAGTTGGCGCTTTGCTACCATTACAATTCCTATGCCAGGCATAGGGCTCCATTTCACTTTCTATGCCAGGCAGCCTATGTCTCTCTTTTCAGCCATTTTTTCATCCTCACCAGGGCTAGAAATATATCTTTAACAAACATCAGAACTGTGATTCCTGTACTTCTAATGACTTCCTCCTTGCTTCCACCTACTTCTAAGGACTACAATATCAAAAGGGTCAGGAAACAACTGCAAAACTCAGAAATCTTGTGTCTGAGCTCTCTTTTTTCTAGCAGAAAAGTTAGTCAGACCTGACACTCCAAGCATTCACTCCTTCTTGCTCTCATGTCTTTGCTGTCACATTTTGGAAGTCCGTCTCCTCCTGCAAGCATCTCTGCCACTGATGAACTGAGGGCCTAAAACTCAGTTCCTGTAATTTAAATTCAGCAGCACCAAGAGAAAGTAGTCATTGCAGGGAAAAGTACCATCCTCCCCACATCCCCATGTTAGCTGAAACATGGAGGTTTATTCAACTTTTCTCACTACCTAGTGGTCTAATGTAATTGCGTCGTGCCAAAAGTTGCTCTCCAAAGACAAGGAAGGAATGTTATAGAAGAAAAGAAGCCACCAAGGGCTATTTCAAATTAATATAAGTAGGTAGTTTTTGTAGAGGCTTACAAAGAAGAAAGATCTTGGACTAAGTCTTATATATCAGGTCCTTACAAGAACAAAGCCCACAAAGGAAAGCCCACTGAAACACTTGAGTTTCCTCATGATTAATGGAGGCTCAGTGCTCTTGGAAGACCAGCAGCTTGACTAGGAGGTGCATCTGCTACTGAATGCTTCTGCTTGCAGAAGCCCCACAAGTGTCTGGCAGGGGCTGTGGTCAGGACTACTGGAGTTGATTGGCTTCTGTGTGGAAAATTGAAGTGCTGGAATGTTTTTTTTCTCTCTGCTGGCAAATGTTATCTTTAAATATCTTTAAATTCCTGCTGACAGTCAGTCTGGTGCAACAGGGACAGATTCTGTGTCAAGTTCCATCAGTGTAGTGCATTGAACCTGGCCTATTTTGGAAGTTTTCTTTTCATCATTTTTTCATTTTGCAGCCTCCAGCCAGATGCTTGCAACTCTGACATCTTCCTACCAACCCTCCACCACCTTCATGTGTATTAGATCTCTGCTTTTTGATGTGCTGTCTATTTCCTGTAAATGTTCCAGTACGTTTGCTCCTTCTAATGACTTGCCTTTCTCCTTTGAACAACTTCTGCCTCATGTTGATTTCCTGGAGTACTTATCATTTATTGATGGATAGTTAATTATCACCAGGCAATAGATCTTGCTCAACTCCCTGAAAGCAGCAGCTGACATTTCATGTGCCTCACTACCAATGATCTTTCACAGTCACAGATATTCTTTGCAGCAGATAATACAAGAACCTGCATTTAATCACACCGAATGAGTCAAGGATTATTCCTTGTCTTTGGTTAAATCTCTGCCTATCTGCAAAAAGTCCTGATCAGTTTCCAGGCTTGTCTCTGTTTATTGATTGATTGCAGGCTCCAGCTCTCGTCTAACAACAAAACATTTTACCATACCAACAAATTACTGATCAGTTTAGTTTTGTTGTGTGGTTACAACTACTCATCAAAATTATCTATTGCTCCTGCCTGTATGAACATCAAATCCCCTTGCTCTTCTTCTCTAATGTTCTCACTTTTAATATATTGCACTTCTGTCTCTTCTCCATGTGGAAATCCACGTCCAATGTCGACCCCAGACTCTGCATTCAGCCTAAGCAAAATGTGTTGTAGCTGTTGGAGGCTGGGGAGGCAGTGGCTGAATTCAAGGTCTTTTTAAGACCCTCCAGGCCTAAACGACTTTTTTCCAGGAGATCTGCATTTACCCAGATTTCCTCACCTCCCCAAAGATCTGAGGGGTTACCGTGACCCTCACCATGAAGCACTGCCCTCTGACACACCAGTGAGAGCGAGCTGGCTGTCTTCAGCCTGTCTGTCTCCTGTGCACAGACAAATTTGAGCCACACACCCCTCCTGTAGAGCCACAGTCGGTGAAGCAGAGTTTGCTTCTTGGTTGAGACATAGGCATGCAAACAACCATGCAACTTCCCAGCATAACCCTTCTGCCCATGCCACGCAGGTACATATAAGTCATGGAATCACAGAATCATTATGGTTGGAAACGACCCTTAAGATCATCAAGTCCAACCATTAGCTGTCTTTACGATGCCCACTTCTAAACCAAGTCCATGAGCACCATATCTAGATGGCTTTTAAATACATCCAAGGATGGTGATTCCACCACTTCCCTGGGCAACCTGTTCCAGTCTTTGAGAACCCTTTAAGTGTAAAAGTCTTTCCTAATGTCTAACCTAAACCTCCCCTGGTGCAACTTCACACCATTTCCTCTTGTCCTATTGGTTGTAACCAGCAGTTCCCAGGCTCCTCGCTAACAAGCCCAGTTTTATCCCCATGTCCCTCTGAGTCTAGTTTAAAGATCTGTCAATGAGCCCTGCTAGCTCTTTCTCCATGATCCTTTTCCTCCTTGGAGACAGATGTTCCCCACCTGTTGCCAGCAGGTCTGGTGTCTTGTAAAAGCAGCCTGTGGTCAAAGAACCCAAAGTCCTGCCAACGACACCAGTCTCAAAGGCAGGCATTGATCTGCTTGCTCTTCCTGTTTATCCCTTCATCAATCCTTGCAACTGGTGGGATAGAGTCAAACACTATTTGTGCTCCTTATTCCTTAACCAGCCATCCCAGGGCCCTGAAGTCTCTCTTCATATTGTCATATACCATGAAGCCATCTTTGCTGCTTTTAAGACTTATTTGGATGAACCGTCTTTCTTTCCTTTAGCAGAGGACCTTGCTCTGCTATCAAAATGCGGGGTAAGATGTCTAAGTGATAGGTTCCAAAATGGTAGATGTTGAACACCTTCCAAAGCCAGTCACAAGCAGCTGTCAAAATGTATTTTGCAGTTAAAGATGATTACCATTGATTTATAGATCCTATTGTGAACATGTGAAACAAGACAGAAATATTGACGCTGATGTCTGCTTTTTTTGTAAAGCTCTGTCCAAGTTTGGCTGCCATTCCACATTCCACAGTCCCTGCATGTGGTAGAAGGGCTTATCAAACCAAATCTGAGGTCATCAGGAGAAATGCTATTGCTCTGATACTGGCTGGGACAGTCACTGTGGTTTTAAAACACAGTGAAAGTTCCCTGAGTGGATCAACTGATAAGAGATAGGACATTACTCGTAGTTTTACACTTGGCAATTGAACTGGTGTTTCATACGCTGTATATTTGATTCACTCCTCTTTGCTCATGTCCTGACTAAATTTAGTGCACAGGACATTTTTTTAGATAAGAATTTGTCCTATGACTTTGCAGCACTGTTTCCTTCCAATGCAAGATGGATCTTATCGGGGGAAGTATACATATTGCTTCTGATTGATGATGCTAGGCCTACTGCACTGAGAAAATAGCGGTAGATGTAAAAACTTCTGACTAGTTTTTGGAATGACTGAGAAAAGCCTGGTTAACCCTAAGAAGCTGTTGTTTAGACTTAATGACTTAGATATTGTTTTTAAACATTTCTCTCTAGTTATTTCTTTGTTATGGCATTGATATGGCACAGCTACTTCCCTTGGTATTAAAGATCTCACACCTGGACTCATCACAGCTCAGTGCTGTATGTATGCATTTGAACTTCTGTCAGATAGGTGTGAATCACAACCATACGGGACTAGTCCAATATTTTGCTCTTACTAACAGGTGAATGTGACTATCAAGTCACACATTAAGTTTTTATACCTCAACACATGGCCTCAGCCTCCACCCATAGAAATTGGAGGAAGTCTGGCCTTCTGGTGGATCAAAAGGCTTTGCTTAGAATAATAACACCGGGGCTGGCCTCTAACTTATGAAAGCTCCATCCAGCTACAGCAGTGTACCTCTCCCAGACCTGGGGATGTCCTTCACTTCTTTGTTGCCAGTTCTCCCCCCTCTCTCAATTAAGGTGTTCATTATATATGTCACACCTTAGGTTTCATGCACTAGCGGATGTTAAGGAGATTGATTCAAGCTTTTACTCTCTGTTTCATCTTTAACCTAGCTCTCCTTTGATCTGTATATACATGCACAGTCTGAATCTTTCTGGTTCTATCCACTCATCTTTGTACCTAACCTGACCCCCTTTCCCACCCTGCCAGTGCTTTTGTTCAGACCTTCACTTTGATTATCTTTTACAGCAACAACTTTTACAGCAACAACCCAGACTCCCTGGGGTTCACTTAACATGTTGTTAAAATTGTCCTAGGATTTGTTCCTGTGATAATGTTGTCCCTACTTTGGTTCCCACTCTTCAGTCATTGAGGAGGACCCTTAAAAGGCCAACCAACTTCTTTCTGCCATGTTTGATTGTGCCAGTTCACACCTGCCATGAGCCCCATTGCTCTGGCACCTTCAGTGCCTCCCTCATCTATGCCCAGCATTGGTATCCTAAAATTTTATCTCCTGCCTCTCCTAATGTTCTCAGTCAGCACCTACCGTTTCCACCTCACATCCTTCAGCTCCCTCTTAAAGACATATGTACTTTGATGAACAGTGAAAAACATTACAGAAAGACGCTGTAAAGGGATCTCAAGCTGTAGATGGAATGCATTGACCTCTCCTCACCATCCGGAGTCATACTCTGAGTTCTGCCACAGCCAGTTGAGAGGGAGGGGTGTTGATTTCTTGTTGAAAAAGTCTCTTTTTGGCACCTGCCATAGAATGGGGGAATGAATTATCCTCCATAGCATTGCCTGTGATGGTTACAACTAGCTTAAGCTAAATACTTAGCTTTTAGAGGTCTGAAACCACAGCTCATCTTCAACCTAACACCTCGCCAATGTGCTCTATGCACCCATACTGTTTTTAGAGGCCCTCCCTGGAGCGAGCACCACCTCTCACCTTTCTTTTCATGCCTGCTGGGATCATGGGTGTCAGCAGGAGGAGAGCTGCAGGCTGCTTCCCTCTGTCCATCCACCTGCAAATGGGGAGTGAGGTCCTGGACCAGCTCCCATCTGTGAGCTTGGTGAAAGCAGGACCCTTGGCACCTGGCAATCAGCACTGGACAAACACACAGGGCAATTTTACCCTTTGCTCAGAAACCCATGCCCTAAATCCCACACCAGTGAGAGGAAATTAGCTTCTGTAGGACAGCAGAGAAGACAGTTCTCTCCTTTTCCCCATACATGATAACCACAGAAGTAAGGGGAGCAAAGGAGGAACTGTGAATTTCCAATATACAGCTGTTCTACTGGGTCACACTGATGGAGCAGATTGCACAAAAACAGTATAACCTACAGGGTGCATGCAATTGACTCCACATCACTGCATCTTGTCAAGAATGAATTTAAAGTAAGCATAATCTCCTGGAGATCCCTTAAGATTGAAAAGTGGTGACCTCATCGGTCAAGGAAGGGAACCAAAAATTAGTTCATGCTGTAGTTCTAGATGAAGGCATAAAAATAACTTGAGGGGCTTTTCATGAATTCCACTACAACATTTTATACACATTATGCTTTTTTTCCCCACAAACCAAGGAATAATTCTCCAGTCAGAGAAACAAAACTTTTGAAAATAAAACAAAAAAGAAACAAAACAAACAAACAAAAAAGATCTCTCATGAAAAACAGTTCTGAGGATATAGAAGAAAATAACTTCACATCCTGTCCTTCAATAAGTAATAGGGAGACCACAAAGTTGCTAGAGAGGATTTCTTTTGTCATGCATTTGGTCAGTCAAAGCACAGGTAGTGTCACTTGTGATCAGAAGATTTCTAGACAAAACCACACTCTTCAGTTTGACTGGAATTTTTGATGGACAACAAATACTAGGGTGTTATAACAAAATAAATATATATGTGCAGAGAGATATACAAACCAAATCTATAAAAATGTACACACATTTATCTCTGAAATCCCAACCAAATCCCATCTGAAGGTTTGTAATTTATTTTACAGGGGGAATGAATCACAAAAAGTAAGCTTATGCATAGAATATGATATTTGCAAAGAACATGAAAGCTACAGTCCTTATCTAGCCAAACAGTTAAAGATGTGCTTAAATGCCACACAGAATGGGGACCTCTGTAAGGATCAGCATAGACATGGAAGTTTTTTGCCTACTTTTAGAATTTTAGATAGAGCTTTCTCAGGAGACAAAAGCTTTTTTGTCATTCAGCACCACATGCAGATGATGTGCAGGTTTGGTACATGGCCTTTAGGAGGCAGCCTCACTAAAGTAACCTCTGTGGCAGAACAGGGCACTTGTCCTCCAGGCCATTTGCAACAGTGTGATGATTTTTTTTCCTTTTTAATCACTCAAATGGAAAAGAAATCCTTTACTTAAAAAATAAAGGTAGTGAAAATTGGAAATGGCTCACAGTTTACTGAGCTAACAGCTTATTCTCTCCATTAAAAGATCCCATTTTCTGAATTTCTTTACCCACTAAGAGTTCTTCCAGCTATTCTGCACATACACTCCTTCACCCTTGGACTGTCACCTACTGAAAAATTATATATTGTCTTCCTTAAAGTGGCAAATGTATATAAACAAAATAACAATGAATGGATGCTTTTAAAATCCAGCTCAAATTTTCCACTACTCTGACATAAAGCATCTGTCAGTCTTAAGCATTTCCTATTTCCACAAATAATTTTGAACTCAAGATAGCAAAGCTCTCACTGGATTTCAGAGAGCCCTGTTCTTCCCATCCAGAGACGTGACCAAGTCCTTGTTAATCAGCTCCATCACTAATCAGTCTGTAGATTTGTGGGATCCTGTTTGAGCAATTTCAGAACTGTTTGACTTGCCAGGCCCTCTTCACCCACCTCCACTTCTGTATTCCTTTAATGGATATCAGAGTCACCACTTTTTTCACTGTCCAAAGTACTTGTATAGTTGCCTCTAGGTACATGGTTGTTTGAGTAATTTTTTTAAGTTAATTTCATTTATTTTAGTTAGACAATGTTTTTCAATGGTGAGCACAGTTCCCAGTAATGCAAAACCAAGGTTTGAGAAGCAGGGAAACTAACAATATGTCCTTGTTAGGGTTTGAAGTTTGGGAAAAAATGTTTGCTTTAAGCCTGTTCCTAACTTCATGCAATTGTGTGACCTCAAGATGGGCACCATGCACATTTTCTCTTCATAATCACCATCCTGAAGAACTGCCGTCACACTCATTGAAAGACGAGAGGCGTATCTGTGATCTATCCAACAAACCATCAATGTGACTGATAAGCTGATCTTGCCTGCCCATTTTTTTCACTCTGCTTTTATCACACTTTCTGCTACAGGAAAAGAGCCGTTTCAATAATAAATCAGAAAAAATAAAACTCTTCAGCCATGAAAACGAGACTGGACTCTTGTGCTAAAATTTACTAGGGATGATTTAGGTATAACAAAATTCAGTCTTGTACTGACACAGGAGGCATGGATAAGACAATCCAGTATAGATCCCTTCAAACAAACCAAGATGAAGATTTACGCTTCAAGTTTTGAGGGCTCCTGTCTTGAGATATTAAAGGATGATCCCCTCCACAGTTCAGAAATTACTTCTTTACGTGACAGCAAGAGCTGTCTCTGAAATTTCAATCTTCATTCCAAAAATTGCCCTTTCCAAATGTATACAGCACACTGGAGAAAGTTATGAATTTATTTGAAATCCAAGTTGCAGATGAAAAAAGAAGATCCTGTCTGCTCACAGCTATTAAAGGGAGCATGATATACTTTTTCAGAGGCAGACAGTTATCCTCAATGTCTTGGCTAAATAAGTAATTATATTCTGTCCACCTGGCTTCCCTGTGGGGCTTCGAATTAAAACAATACTTAATCTCCTCCAAGTTGTGAGGCAGTATGCCCGAGTTCCAGCCAGGAGACTTTACATTTCTGCAGTAGATGAACTAATTACCGTTATCCCCAGTGCCTGCATAATCTCAAGTAAAAATATCTCTGCTTCTCCTGTGTCTACAACTTCTGGGGTCTCAGAAGGAAAGAATATTTCTTAACTCAAAAAAAGTCTTTCAAGTCTTATAACTCTGATATTCTTCTCTTTCACTTTTCCCTCAGTCATAGTTTTCAGGCAGAACTTTCTATCCATTTTATCATTTAATTGTAGTAGAAAGACCTTTTAAAAGCTTGAGTCCTGGCAGAATGGCTTTCTCTATGATCCCTTGATCACCTCCATCATAGAGCAGCCCTGCTGATGGGCTGCAGCCACCCTCACACCCTCTCTGGGGCTCTGTGAGGAACAGGGTGGGGAAGGTACCTGTGGCTGCCAATATCACAGAGAGCTGGTGACCTTCTCCAGCAAGGCAAACATGAGGTGAAAGCTGACATTAGCTCAGTGCACCTGTAGACCAAATATTCCTGTTTTAAAAGGGCTAATTGCTTATAAACCTCAGGCATGATTTGAAGAAAAGGCCGTTGCTTTGTTTCAGGATCTCATGGGTCACAAGATTAACTTGGTCATCAGAAGTGTGCCTTCTCCCTTGCAGGAGTTAATGCCCCTCCACATCACAGCTTTAGGATTAGTTACCCTTTCTCTGGTCTCTGCATGTACAGACTCAGGAACAGCCTTACATTTATGCTATCCATGCCTAATTACCTAATTGCATAATTTCCCTCCTCTTAAATGAGGATCCAATTACAGCTTTCCATGTATGCCAAGTGCTCTTACCCCTTGGCAAGTTTGGCAGTTTCCCTTTGAGAATCAGCTACCAGTAGTATGCAGTGGCCAGACAAAATTATTGAAACAACAGTATTTATTATTCATACCACAGTAGGAACACAAGGCTAAAGGAAAAAATACTTCAGAGTAGCAGCGGATTACATGCAAGTCTAACTCAGCCAAAGTCCAGACAGCAGTGACAGCAACCGAGAAAGCCCTGTATTAACCAGCTACCCCAGGGTACCGCTGACTCTGTCTCCAAAATTCAGAGGGACTGAAGTGCTTGAGCATCCAAGTAATCCTTGACAGTGGGACTCAAACATATCCGAATCACCAAGAAATATTCTACCTGACTGGAAACTAGACTAATGATTTATGCCTTTAACAAAGGCACACAGTATGTGCACACATGTGTGCCCTCCCTCTACTTGTTCTGCCTAATCAATATTAAGATAAAATTCAAATAACTTCATCCTCTTTTAATTAGTGATTTCATGCATGACTGGGTAGTTCTAGGCTGAAGTTTTCTCTTTCAAAACAGACTAATCAACAGAGCTCTGATTCTGTTGTCCTTGCTTTTTCCATATTAACAGAAAGGAGATTTTTGTCCCCATAAATAATGCAGTTTTGTCCCAGCAGACACTACTTTGACACTGTGTTGACAAAAACTTCCCTATGCAGCTTTGAGACTGTTAGCAGCCACTGACTGTGGCACTGCACTGCCAGCAAAAGAGCTGTCTTTCTGTCAGTCATTTTTCTACAATCATAGTGCCTCAGTGTTAGTACAATTTTTTCCCTGCTATTGCAAATCATTGAACCATAAAAAAATTAAGTGATCACTAGTGATCACTTCCACAAATGGGCCTAAGACAAAACATGCAGATGAAATACTATGCATCTTCTGACATTTCCTGGGGAATGTTATCCATTAAATTACTAATAAAATTACCAGGACCAGATGCTCATTTTATCTGTGCCCTTCCAATCAGACCAGCTATTAAAGTCCTTACTCCTTACGCAAAAGTTTTCTCAGTTCAAACAGAACCTCTGCAGAGCAGAGTTATTCAAATGGTATTAACAATTAAATATTCCATGTCTGTTACATGAATATATATTATATATCTATGTATGTGTGTATATATATACATGCCCAGAGTTATATAATACATGTACTTCATTTATATAGTATAATATATATAGTATAATTATTATATACACCATTTAATATACAGTAAGTATATGTATTATTATATCCAAGTGTAGAATATATATTGTATACGGGGGGGTGTGTATAAATATATATATATAAATGTCTATTATATACCTGTATATAATCTATGTACAGGTTATTTGTGTATTTCTCCCTTTTGCTGCTCAACTGCTGCTACATTTCTGTTCACTGGAATTTATTTTCCATGCACCCACTCTTAGAAGATGATGTAGAAACATATGCAAATACAAAAGTGGTACAGGCTCCAGCAGTACCTCTGTGCACTGCAGATATCCTCTCAGCTCTTGAACTCAGATGTAGGATCAGGGCAGGTCTGGGTGCAGGAAGCACCTCCGTCGGCATTGGAAAAGAACCACGGGCTTCAGGATTCAGGGAACACCAGCAGAATAACTTTTAACTCCAGTAGACTTTAGTGTCTGAAACTTCTGCTTATTTGTAATGAAATTGTTTTCCTGAAAAAGAATCCAAACTGCTGGTGGGGAAACCTAGGGCTGATATCTGACCTGTCAGCATCGAACAAGAAATGACGCTTAGTGAAGTATTGCAGCTGGACCTATACAGAGTAGGTCAAAATCTTAACCTAGACATCCTACCCTGCCAGGAGCTAGCATAATACCTCAAAATACAAGATTTAATTCATTTTATTGCATGATATTGGATCCATAATGCATAATAAGGGATCTAAGACTTTTAGGTATTATTTTTTTCCTAAATTTATATGTTATTCATCAATACTGGTAAAAAGGTTCACTGGAAGAGATGGATTCCATGTGAAGGAAAAATGTCATATTCTTTCTGTAGCAGCAAGCTGCATTCATATCTCACTGCTCCCCACTAAAATAATATTCACTGAAACCCTGAGTGTAAAAGTCTTTATGAAATGTTTATTGAGAAAGAACATATCCTACCTGTAATTTCTAAAGCAAAATGAGCAGGCTGGTTTAAAGCATTCTGAAAATAAATATGAGAAGTTAACCTCATATGCCACATCTGAGCCATCCCTGTGTTATTCCAGTTCAGATAATTTACAAAACAAGTATTTGCAATGGGAGATTGCAGCATGATATTAACTCATGTGAATGCATTATAATAGTCAAGTATTTAATCATTTTTCAATTCTTGTGAAACAAAAAACATTTTCCAGAATTGTCTGAACTCCACTTGCTGTAGTCAATGGGTGTTCAACTCTTTACACAAGAGAATTGAGTTCACCACCCTGCATAATGAAGACCTACTGTATTTTAGACTATAACTCAGCAGGTGATTGAATATTATCTGCTTCACAGAAAAATACAAGTACAATGAGCTCTTCAGCTGTAAATAATTTGGTCATGAAAGAGAAAGCTAATGTAGTTCTTCAGGAACAGTCTCAGCTCTGCTGCATGGTGCATTGATTCTCCCCAGCCAGTTCTGGATTTCTTATCATCAGCCACCCCAAAAAGGGAATGTTAGTGAGGATTTTTGTGAAAAGTCTCTTTACTAAACTGAGCATGGAAATTCACATGAAGAGTCTGTTGCAGAACATGGCCTGACTGCATTTTCTTCTCCCCAGTAAAATGGGAGGAAAGGGGGTACTGGAATAATCTTCTTTGCCATCTAGAAATAGCTCTTCCTTCTTTCTCTCCCCCACCTCCCTGAATTAATCTGTATGGTTTGACAGCCCTACAAATGGTCTCACAGGCTTTAGCAGACTTTGGTTTATATTCATAATGCAAAATTAAGGTTTTAGGGTTTCAGATTATGTTTTGGTTTTAGAATATGCATAATATAAAAAATCACTAGACATCAAAGTAATTAACTAATCCCTTTATCCACAGCCATTCAGATCAATCATTAAAACACCATGAGGTTCTGACAGATGTCGCTATGACAGATTTCTTTCCTCCCATGTTGTTTTCTTTGCCACAGATTTTTTGATTTGGGTCATAATTGCATTTGGGCTTTCAATGGCACATAGCCAGACTACCTTATTTTGAATTTTAATTTCCTGAAAATAATTGAAAACCAATCCATATTTTTAATCTGTGGCAGGTGCTTGGCTGCGACAGCCTCCTTTTGTTGTTGCTGCCATTGACATACAATACGTGATCCAGGAAAATGTCTGATTCCCATGGCTATCTGCCCAACACTGGCTTCATGAAATAACTGGTTTCACCTAGCCAGATTTCGAATGTTTGCAATCATTTACTTGTAATGCCAGTTATTGCCTGCCGCCATTTTGTAACACAACTTTGCGGCACTTTCAGCCTCCCCTTGCTAGCACTTGGTTTGTAGACAACCCATCCTGCAATGTATTGCATTCTGATGGGGCTTCCCCAAAACCTTTCCTAAAGGCCATTGATGGGCCACCTCTGTGCTGCCATACAACACAGTTTATGCCTGAACTGTCATAGTAGTAGTGGCAAAATACACCAGATAAGAAGACAGCATTTTGATCAGTGAAGCCATAGCAAGTTCATCTATTTATTAAAATACCATTATTGTTTGTGTGTGTATATATATGTGTGTGTGTGTGTGAATATATATATATGTATGTCTATGCTAGCTTGCTTTCCTCCTTTGCAGTTCAAATTATTCCCATATTATACAAGTGAGGCAAGGCTTCCTGTATCCAGGCCCTTCTTCAGGTCTGAAGCCAAGGTGTTCATACAAAGTGATTTTCAAATATGGCCACAAGAACTTAGCCTTCAAGAGTGACACATAATATTTAACTCTTCCACAGCCAGCCAGACCACTAGAAAAAGCATGAGGGCCTCTCATGAAATATCAAGATATAAAATAGAATAAGCCTGCACAGAAAACGCTGTGTGCATGTCTACACAGCATACAGGTATCTCAGGCAGACGTCATGGCTCTAGTTTAGAAAGCAGAATTAGTTAGCTTTTCCATAGCATACTGACAACTTTTTTGCAGCAAGCTTGAGTCTCTGAGTACTGCTGAGTAGTACAGATGTGCCCCATAGAGTCTGATGTAGCTTAAAGTTTACTGTGTACTTAAATGCTCTCCTGGGCTATTTAAAACACTTCCCTTGCACCCTACCTGTTAAAAGCAGACCATAATAATCCTGGAGATGGGAGAAGACACTGTTTAAAAACACTTTTAAAAAACTTTAAGAACACTCTATCTGTCTGTTAGAAACTTTGAAATTATTGCTGTCAGCCTGTGTCTCATAGGTGAGGAATGAAAATGCTTTTGCTTAGCACCTTTCTCCTCTTTCTCTGCCTCATCTCATGCCCCATCTCCCCAGGATTTCTTAGTCATTGCTAATAGGCAGCTGCAATTAAAGTCCTTTAAAACAATCTGCTTTTGCACCAGCTGACCGCAAGCTCTACAGTAGTAACATAGCCTCTCATTTTTGTTCCTAAAGACATGCTGTTTTTCAAACACTTTAAGTATGTTTGATCTCTTCAGTTTTTAAAGGGCCTTTAGGAAGACTGATTGTTCCCAGTTAATTGCAGAGAGAGACAGGAGGAAGAGAAGTTGGTTGTTAATAACAGAAATACACCCTGATGTCTAGACAGACTTCAGTCATGATAATGCACAAGGTTTGGAGTCTGATTTGGCAAATTTGATCCAGTACCAAGAGACTGTACAAACTGAGTCCTACTCAGGCATGACTACGTAGGCAGTCTTGGTGTTTAGTGCTGTCTTTGGAGGCTGTTCAAAAAAAGGCAGGTCCAGTTCACAGGATATGGTTCAAGCTTTCCCCAGAGCGGATGTCACCCACCGTTGGAGACAACTTTTGGGCACACGGACCCTCCTGTGTGTACGTCCAGACCATAGCTCTTCTAAGAGCTGCAGAACAGCCACCGGTTGTAAACAGGGCTGGTCTTTCTCTGTGCAGAATGACAGCTGTGAGCGCCTTCTCCACTGCCTCTGTTAGCACAAGGGACACTCTCCTGGAGGGGTTGCCACATTCCCTTTGGAGGAGGGACAGACATGACTTCCAAGCCAACAGGATGGTCTAAAAGTCAGAACAGAGGATTTATTTGCTATACTTTAAGATCTGCCATCCAGAGCAGAAGAGTGAAAAGGACTGAATAAGAAGTGTAAGAGGAAAAGGCTTCCTCTCTTCTTCCACCTCTGCTTCACCAGGTATGTGAAGAAGCTTCTCTGACCAGGAGAGGTGGTGTTTAAAGGCAAGAAATTCCAAGCAGAAAAACACCTTGAGCTATGTGTTGTGTGCATGCCACACACCTGCCTCCCCTCCTGCTCCCCGGGGCCATCACAGAAGTCCACATCTCCTTGAACTGAGCTGAAACACAAAAGGTGCTGGTGTGTATTTATCATGCAAATATTAGTGTGTAATAGTGACAGGAGTATTGTAAGTGACCTCATTGATGAGGTGACATTACTCTCCAACAGAAGTAGATTATTCCTTTTCCTGTATGAACATACCAATCTGACTTAGTAGAGAGCCGTGGGAAAGGTGGACAAGGACCACGGCATAAATCTTGATGAACTGCTACAAGCACATGCTCATGAGGCAATGTGTAAACTGTAGGCTTAGAGGAATTTGCAGAACCAGCAAGGAAGACACAAGCTTTTCTCCAAGACTGCAGCTTGGAGGTAAGAAGGAGCCAGAGAGCTTCTAAAGGGAACTTCCCCTAAAATGCCATGGGACAAATTATTTGAGTTAATGGTACTGACCTTGTCAGCCCAACAGCAGGACTGAGAGGCAGCTTAGCCCAATCTGGAGCCCCCTGCTATCTGGTTAAAACACAAACCAGAACACTCCTATCTGATAACAAACTTTGCATAATATTTAGATTATAAATACAATACATTTGCTCTGTAGTTTGAAGATCTATTGGCTGGGAGGCTGTGGACCAACCTTGGGCCAGTCAGTAGAAGAAGGATTTCCTTCCCTAGGTTTGGGAGACTTGTCAAAGCCTATGTGCTGGCCATGACTAACACAGGAGGACTAACAGTGCAAAGACCTCTGTAATTTGTATCTTATGCCAGTCAGCAATGTAATGCCAATCATACCAGCAGTGGAGCCGTACATATGCCTGACACGGCCTTCCATTGCAGCAGGTCTGACTCATTTCTATGGTCCCTTCACACGCACCTGGTGCCTGCATGGTTTCTGAGTGCACGCTGCCACAACCACTGCTTGACTTCAGATGTCACCTTCACTTTGTTCACTGGGCAAATGCAGCATTGACTTCTGTAGCAGCGCTCTCTTGCAGCCTTGCTGTGTTATCTACTAGAAAATTCTAAATTACACGCTAAGGATAAAACAAATAAGAGGAGGGAGGAAAATAGATTTGGAAAAATATATATTATCTATGCACTTTCTTTTGCCACATGGAGAGCCTGAAAATTGGATTTTGCTCCTTTTTTTTTTTAAGGCTTCTTTAAAGCATAAGATTTTTTTCCTTAAGCAAAGAATAGAATTGTCCACTGGACTATATAATTGTTAAACTCCTAGAAGGTATAGCTCTAGCTAAGCAAGGCTTTTGGGTAGATTTGCTTTTGTGCTGGGCTTCTTGAAAGGTCTTATTTTAAAGAAACTCTCTCTGTATGTCTGAACACAGTAGAGGAATGAGACTGGCAAACTCCTCTGCAGTTCTGAGCTTGGCAAAATGTGTTTGTGATCTGCAGATGTTCATCCTCTAACTCTTGCAGCATCTTAATGATGCAGCTCACTGAGCTCTGCCCCTTGCCCCTGAATTTTCCTCTCATGCTTCCCCTCAGCTTATTTTCACCTCATTCAATAACTATTAACATAATGCTGCTGTTAGAAGCCAGCAGGGGCTCATTGCTGCTCTCCTACAGCAGCTCTCTACCCTGACACACTCACCTGTCTGCGTAAATTGAGCTAGTAAGGAGAAGGCAATTTCTAGGTCACAAAGATTTTAACAGCCAAATTTGTGCCTGCTGGAAATCAGCATCGCTCTGTGCTATGGAGTTTTTCCAGCAGTCACTGGTTTAGGCCAGGTGAGGAGGTGTTGGGTAGGAGATTAGAAAACCTCAAGGCAATTATTCTTTCTTTCCTTTTACCTCTCCTTGCAGCATCTCCAGAGTTGTCACCTACTCAAACAGAGTAGACCTACCACAAACAGACCTACCACAAAAAGACAACCTTGTCCAGCTGTGCCTAGTTTTCTTCAGTGCCACAGACTCAGCTCTGGTTCCCAGGAGTGGATCTTCTTGTACTTCCCAAGTAGCCTTGACCCTTAAGGGGCTGTGCTGGGCCCTGATGACAGTTTCATGTGACCTTGACATTAAATGTCTTTTGGAGCACCAGTTATTTAGACTGAACACTTGAGCCCCAGTTCAGCCGATGATGAATGCACATGATTCATTTTTAAACTTGATGGATGATTCAGTAGGGCCGCAGCAAAACCCACATTCAGGTGTTTCTTTTGTTTTTAATTCCTGCTTTAGTGAGCCAAAAGATCTTGCATAGCAAAAAAAAAAATAAAAACAAAGGAAACATCCATGCTAACCTCAGCAGACTCCAAATAGATTTTGCTCTTTTGGGCTGTGATGCTGCAAGTTATGGTGACTGGGTCTACGAAATGGTATTAAATGGTTGTCCCAGGCAGATGATGTTGTGGTACAAGCAAGTTATCCAGCATCACATTCCAGATCCAACTGTGTTACGTTAGTGAGGGAGGTAGGCCAAATTAATCCACTGTGCAATTCATGGCCTTTTTGACTTCAGATTTTCCATTTATTTTTTATATCTGCCAAGAGGGTAGTTTAGAGAACATTACACTGTCATAACATTGTATTCCACTGGCAATATTCCTTAATTGTAGTAATAATACATAATCAGCCATATATGTATGCATTAATATATTAGATGCATAGCTTCAGCACTAACTTCTGTTACACCTAACAACGGTCATGCTTGGCTGCCTCATTACCTGAGCTTCAAGATATTAATTTCTTTCCATTACATGCTCGGGGTATACGTTATTTTTATAACTGGATCCAAAGATGTTTCTGTCAAAAGCCATGGGGTTTTATTGTGTAGTCTATAATTTTTGTACAATGGGGTTTTCAGAGGACTGAACACTACAGCATCGCAGCATGTTGGTGGGCTGGCAAAGGGTGATCTCTTGGCATACTCACCAACTCAAATGAGTTTAGGGACACCTAAAAATACCACTGTTTCTGTCTCCAGCTGCATGTGCTCAGGGTACTGGAGAATAAGGCCTTGCTTTCAGGGCAGCCAGAGTCTGCTGAAGATTTCGCTGTGACATCTTTTCCAAAGGTATTTGTTGGAGCCGTGTGAGCCAGCATTGCTCCCCAGGTAGAGGGGAGCGGCTATTAAGTGGGAAGGAAGGACACAAAGAGTCAGAAAATGGGGTTTCTTGGTAAAACCATTTGTCTGCATTAAAGGTTAGACACCAATTAAAAGCTGAGGGAGAGAGCTTCTCTGCTGGTCTGAAATAGGGCAGCTTCAGCTGCTCCCAGCTACTGACTAGAGTGTTTGTGATTTAATATACTGTTCATTCACTGCCCACCATGCAGATTCAGGCAGGCGTCTGAGCCTCGGCCTACAGGAGCTAAGCCACACATCACAGTCCCACTATTAGGGTTAAAAATTGGCTCTGAAGCTACTGCAAGCCAGTTGAAGAAAGGCCACTGTGGTCTATGAAGGGTAAAAAATTGGTTCAAAGAAAAGCATGTTACATGTACCTTGTGCTAGAACAGTACAACATGGGGGAAGGTGACGATGCTAAAGAAAAATAAATCTAACAACAAAGACCAATAACTTTTGTCTTTCTCTGCGAAGGCTTTGAATGAGATCTGCTAAATGACAGTGAGACTCAGTTTGCGAAGTTTTATTTTTAATTGAAACAAATAGCTACAAGTGACATGCAGAACAAATGGATGGCTTTTTGCTGTGTTTTGCAAAGGTGAAATGTGGGACTGTGGAAGGGGGTGACATTGGTGAAGGGACTAACTTTGAAATTATAAAGAAAAATGAACAGAGGAGGAAAAGAGAGAGAATTGGAAGAAATGGAGCAAGAAGAACATTATTTTGTGTAAATTAAATTCAAATAAAAAAGGATGACAGTGGTTCTGATTCTGTCGTGCTCAAGTATTTTAAGGCCAACAGTAATAAGAGAAGTATATATAACAAGAATACCCCATGAATGCCAGGTCCACCTTTTTTCTTTTCTAATAACAAAGCTGCTGATGCACATTTGTCAAGAAGGCAAATAAACACCCTTTGTATTGATCAAAAATAGGTAGCCTCAGTCACTTAACATCTTCAGAGTTCACCTGCATCAAGGTGAGGAACACTGAAATCTACTAAAAAAGGCAAGAAAATGCCTCAGAAATGTTAGGTTGTCATTTGACCTGTCTTTCAAGTCTCCTTTAATAGCTGGGCACAGAAGAGGGTACTCTTTTGTGCCTTGCTGTTTTCAGACTGCTGCAGAAGTTTACTTCTTCCACTCCAGTCTAATCAGCTCAAAAAGAGTTGCAGAAAAACTCCATCTGAACAGTGACAACCACAAAGGAAAACTGTGAGCCCCTTCGGCCTGGAGGGGTGTCATGGGTGCTGACATATGCATGGTGAGTGGATGGGTTCCTCCTAAGGAGCTCACATGCCAAAACCTACCAAGACAAAGATTTTTACCTACTCTAGGCCACCTCATGGAGGCATATGGATTGAGTGGGCTACTGATGCAGTCAGTCACGGGGCAGATGGGAGACAAGACAGGTAGTGGCCACAGAGGCAATTGGTTTGTAGAATGAAAGACAAGCAAAATCTTGCCTCTGATCTCATGCAGGCTGGCTCAGGAGGCTCCAGAGAAGAAACAGTCATAAATTATTAGTATTCTGGAATAAGAGAGTAGCAGTTAAAGGATGACTTGTGACTCTTAAGAAAAACTGTACAACTCACTGTCACAGGATGTTGAACTCAATGGTGTATATTTGTTCAAAAATATTTAGATTCATTAATTCATTCACATTCAGTTATTATTAAACATGACCATGTGGATGTAACTGCCTTGCCTGAAAGTGCCTGAGCATTTTTTTGTCAGATGTTCTTTGTCAGATGTGAGTTGTTTCATATTGGCCCTTTCCCTATGAATTTTCTGTTGGACAACAGCAGAGCTGAAACGCTGGGCTAAATGAAGCTCTGGTCTGACCTCCTGTGGCCTTTCCCCGGTTGTTCTATTCACAGGGCATACTCAAAGGCATAAAATGGTTGTGTTGCAACATGTAATATGTATTCATTGTAGTAAATGCCATGCTAATGCATGTACCCAGATGCTGAGAGGTAGCTGCCCTTCAGCTCTCCTGGTGTCTGAGCAGAGAAAATCTGTCAGCCCTGAAGACTGTGTAGATGCATCCTTAGACAAACAGATCCTTATCACAGAGGCAAAGTTATTGGTTGTTGCCTGGTCTGCCCTTGAGGGAGCATAGTTATAGCCCATTGCTTCCTGTGTGAGCTCCCAGTCCCTCAAAGCCTCGCCTGTCTGCGCAAGCAGCCCTACTGAACCTCAATCAGGCAACTCACAGCGCATAACATTAACAGGGCAAGATTTTGTAAGTCCAGGGCTTAAAGCTGCAGCATAGCTCAAAAAAGTACTTATCTGTACTGCACAGTTTCTAACAACATATTTTCCTATAGGAGTAGTATTGGCTTTTGACTAGTCTGTGTAATGGCAACGCAGTTATACTGACAATTGATTTTCCCATTCCAGAGAGGCAGTTGTACATATAAGCAAATACTTCTTCAATACTACCCAGAAGGAAGAAAAGGATATTTATATGACAAACCGTTTCTAGACAAATGTAAGTATTTGACTGAAAATTAAATAGAAGTAGCAATCTTCAGTACAGGTTAAACCTTAGAGAGAGATCCTTTAAATCTTTTTCCTCTTTGGGGAGCCCTATGTGTTTTTACAGTGGATGTCTGTGAGGATGGATTAAATCATAGCCCAGTGGCAATCAGTTTGCTGGGTTTAGTTACCTTCCATGGGCCCTCAAATGTAGTTCTTGGACCACAGGTTTTTAAATCACTACAGTAATTCCTTTAAATTTGGGAAGAGCTTAATGTGAAGGGAGGCTAGAGATACAGTGCTGGGTTATGAATCTCCTCATATAATTCACCTCTCAGAGCTGGCACCACGTGCAAGGCTTTCCTTCCCCACTGCATGAACAGGAATTGATAAAGTGGAAGTCCTCCTTTGCCAGGCAGAGGTTGAACATGAGGTGCAGAGAGTGGACTTGTTCAGGGACAGTGTCCAACTCTGAATCAGACTGTTACCTTTCTCCTTGGGAAAATACACAGCAGAGCAGTGGGGGAGCCCCGGATGAGGAGGCAGCATGGCCAGCAGCACCCTCAGCATCTGTTTTGCCTCTGCCCAGCTTCCAAGGGGCTCAAAACTGAAATCTCTCAGCACCTTTTGGGGTTTTTTGGCACTTTGTATTTCTTCCCTTCTCTCTCTGCTACCTGAGCTTTGGTGTTGACCTGTGGGAGCAAGGTGGCCAAGCCCCTGTCTGGGCACACATGCTCTGCAACAGGAGTGCTGAGCACCAGCGCCAGCATACAGCAGTACTCCCCCAGGAGATTTTTCTCTGCCTCCAGCAAGTCACAGCTCAAGGATTTTTGTAGGAAAAATGGGTAGGTTTGTTTTTAACAACCTCCAGTCATCATTTGTGGAATCGCTTTCTGAGTCCTTGACAACATTTAGAACTGTCACTTGCCCTGGGGCACAAAGAAGCTCTTCTGCTGAGCAATTTGCCAGGCAGTGGGTAAAGCAGGACTCTCCTCTGTCTGTTTTGAACCTGCCACCAACTACTTATCCCTGATGATCCCAGTACCTGCAGGGCCAATATTACAGTTTTTCTTGGGCTGTTTTTTCTGTTCAATTTCTTTCAGACAAAGGTTTGGAGAGAGACATGTACACTTGTGCTCTCAGTGATTGCTGGAGGCACCCTCCTTCATTGATCAAAGGTGAAAGTTTAGCAGTAGGAGAAGGAGATGGAGATTTTGTATGTAGACACTCAAAAGGGAGGGGAAAGAGCAGTAGGAAAGGGGAGCAAAACAAGGCCAGGGAGAGATCCTCTTGCTCTCTGTCAATACACCCAGTAGTTAAGCACCACGAAGGCAGAAAAACTGCGTAAGGCAGTGGACAAAGCTGGTAAAACAAGCAGGTATGCCCTGTCTATGAATAAACTTAGGCTGCGAGTCAGAAGATTTCCAGTCATGAGAAGAGCAAAGGTGGGGAACAGCCTTTGGAAGGAAGAGCAAGGACAAAATTCGCTGGAGTTAAGGTGGAGATTGAATGGTTTACGCAGTGTATATCATGGTAGCCCATAGTCACAGCAGACACTTTTTTGGTACTTACACACAAGACCTTTTACAAAGCCCTGTGTTGTTACAAAACTGATAAATCTGCAAACTTGGCTACAACCAAAGGATTACAGTTGAGCAGAGCAGAAGGTTCCATCAGGACATGCGGCCAGGAAAACATCTGCTGCTGCAAGTTCCTCGATGGTATGACATATTTGAGATATGAGGGGGAGTTTCAAGATGTCTGAGGGGATCCCAGAACCTGGCAGCGTTTCCAGAATGAGATGCAGCCTTACCAGCATGTCTGTTCCGTCACTGAGTCTCTGATGTTGAAAAAAGCTTGTGGCAAAACAGCACAACTGTAATACGGGTCAGTGGCACAGGTATTACTTCTGTTCATTAGAACGTGAAATGAGCTGAATAATTTTTTGTCTGTTACGATTATTTATGTGCATGGGTGTAAAATGCAGTTGCTTGAGCTTTGTGGTTAGGCTGTTATTGCTCAAGCCCAGTCACAGATTTAGCAAACTGAATGCACAAGGTCAGCATAGCACCAAGCAGACAGGTAAAGGGGGTCAGTGTGTGTCTACAGTTACATTACAAGTAGGAAAACAACACGAGATGTTGAGACTTGCCCGAGCAGCAGCCAGGGTGAGACCATGGGCAGGGAGCTGGGACTCGAGGACAGACAGCCAAGACTCAAGGACAGACCTGCCACCTGACCGGGAGGGTAGCTGCCACCAAATGTATATGGAGTTGGTTGCACAGGTCTGGTCTGTTAAGAAGACAACAACAAACTTATGAGTTGACGAGGCTGACAAATGGGCTGCTGTCTGGATCTTCTGGAAACCGTAAGTCTCACACTTGAACTCATAATTAAGGGTAACAGGGACTGATCCCCAAATTGTCTGACCTACTCAATAATTCTTACTTATATCCAGCACTGTATTCAGGAGTGGTCCCCATCACTGTCTAAATGTTGTGTTCTCTCTCAGGAGCCCAGATCCACTGGCTGCAGAGGAGTGAATTGGGAACTGCAGTTTGGCTGTGTTGCTTTCACTTCTGCAAGTATATTCTTGCAGAATTCTAGCTTCCTCATGCAAAGAGTGAGAAAAAGACATCACGATGAGTACCAGCTTCAAGTTGTCCCATGTGAAGTCATCATTTTCCTTTTCTATTTCAGTTTAGCATTTTTGGTATGTAGCTGCATGTTTTTAATCATTCACTCTGTTTCCTACATGCTTCCAGCCAGCCTTCCCCCCCACCCTCCTAATTCTAGCAGCTCTCTTGGACTACATACTCATTCAGAAAGTATTGGGAATAGGTTCTCAAACCATTTGACAGAGCATTGTTATCACTCAGGAAACACTTCAGAAACAATTTTTAGAAGCTTATTTCATGAGATGAAAAGCCAAGGCGTGAGCTAATTATCCATGACTCCTTCAGTCACTTCAGTAATTTCTCATTGTAATACAATTTGATTGAGATGATGGGAGATTAGTAAAGGCTGAGAGCTATACTCAAAGAGTTAAAAAATAAAAGTAATAAATTGTATTATGGGTATATCCAAGTATGATCACAATATAGGAGCAAGGGCAGTTATTAAGAGAGAGAACAGGTTTTGTGGTTAAAACACTAAGAAGGAGCTAAAACTTCATCTCTCTGTCCACATCTACACCATCTCTTTGTGGTGGCCACCTGCAAGATGCAGAAAGTCTGGGAGGGAGAAAATAGGGGGTCAGGGCGTTTGCAGCTGCCCTGAAGACATATGTGTGTCAGCCTTCATCCTCAATGAGCAGGAGCAGTCCTTCCTACACCTCCTCTGCCCTGCCTTATTTGGGTAGAAGTACCTGGGATGTTCTTTGCCAGGGGTGGACTCCTGGGATAGGTTTTACTGGGAAATGAAGCACTAATAGCAGCAGGTAGATAGCTTTGTGCCTCAGGAAGCGCTCTGGCTGTGCAAGTCTTCAGGAGGGCTTTCTGCTGGAGGATGCAGTTGTGCTATGGGTTCAGTGCCTCCTGACGAGCCCTGGGGCTGAGAGAAAAATGAGGAGGTTCCTCACCACCTTTTGGGGCTCGAGGCAATCCCTACCAGCTGAGTGCTACATGGAGGACAAAGGTGTCCCTACAGAGCAGGGGATCTCCTTCTGCTGGGCAGGCAAGTTACCAAGCTGTGGCCAAGCACCCACAGCCCTGGCTGGGCACTTTCTGGGGCCTGATTCGTAACTCCTGGTGCCTCATGGCGACCCACCAGCCCTGCAAGGGCTGCTCAGGGATCTGTCCCAGTGCCATCCCTCCTTCCCCTCTGCTTCAGATAGCCATGGCAGTGGGGACCACATGGATTTTGGGATTATGGGGCTGTGCAGCTTACTGGGCTCCTTAGGATAGGTGATTAAAATGTGCAGAAAAACATCCCCTTGCTACAGCACACCCTGGAACAGTCCCAATTAGTGCCGCTGGAAGGGCTCCCCCCAGGCCCTCTCTCCTGTATGCACCCATCTGAAGACTAAGGCTGCTGTTTCTTTTTCATATTCTCTTCACTCGCAGTTTGGGTTCTCCTTCCATTAAAAAGTGGGTAGAGATGGATGAAAAATTAAAACATGTTATTACTTATTCCCCTTTTCAACCGTTTCCTTCTCTGAGGGTTATCTGCTTTTTAACTCTACCTGGTGACAGGGGCGCATTGTGCGTTGCTTTCATTAATCTCCATCCCACACTAACCTCGCTGCTCAGGGAGGTTATCAAAATTAAAATATCAGACTTTTGTCTGAAAACGTTTCCTTACTCATTATCACACCAAGGATTATTAGAGTTGAAAGAAAGGAGGAGATCGGTGAGGGGTGGGAGAGGAAAGGACATGAATTTTTATGCAGGAAGGGGGGAAATAATTTTTTTTAATTGGAAAATGTGGTGATAAAAATCACAAAATTAATGAAGTGAGAGAGCTCAAGGTCAGTGCAGTACCTGAAGATACTTTAAGTACATTTTCTAGCTTGGTTTCTTACAAAAATAAGCCAGTCAGTGCACATCTGTTTTCTTTGCCATTCCCCTCTCTATGATTTTCAAACAGTCAAATCTGAGAGGGGAGTGGAGGCTTCCTAAATAAATTTATTTCTCTCCTTTCCCTAAAATAGCCACTGGCAGAGTTATGGGATCAGGCTCAAGCAATCATGTTGTTTCCCAACTCACTTTCAACGCTCTTAGATCTAACTTCCAAATTGTACACCCACCATGGGAGGGGGGCTGCAAGGGAGAACGAGGCTCGTTTTATAACTAATGGAGTTAGTTATAACTAAAGGAGCAATTAATAGCTGAAGGGGAGCTACTGTCTTGCAGTTCAGTTTAAAAAGTCACTCAAGCAACAAAAACAAATCCACTGGAAAGTCAGTTTCATTACTTCTGCAGCTCATAGACCTCTCTGGCTTTTTTAACATCATAACACACCAAGCTAATGACAGCCTTGTAAATGGCCTTAATGCTCCAGCTTGGAAACAGCGAGATCCTGCCCTGTGAATGGCTCCAGGAAAATGAAATCTCCTTGTCTGTGCTTTTGCTCTGTGTTTTTTACTTGCAGCCTTCCAGGGGGCACGCTGGGCTTGCTGCCTGCCGCCCTGCTCTGCTCCTGGGGGTGCCAGGAGATGGAGGGGATGCTTTCGGGTCCCCAGATGACTGCAAGTGCAAAGCCAAAGGCACATGCTTTCCCAGGGGGAAATGATCGGTTCCACAAACAGTGCCTCTGCAGGGGCAAGGCCACCCCTTAGCAAAAGAAAGCATGTGTGTGACAGATTATGAATAATTGATTCTGGTGACAGCGATTCACAGAAGTGACATCACTCTTGGTGCATTAGGATGCTGCACATCCTCTGGGGGATATTAGGAGTTTGATGACCCAGGAAACTCAAAGATATTAATGCGTAATTTATTTAATGGGGGAAATAAGAAAATACAGGAGTCCATAAAATTCTGATCATATTCTGTTTCTTTTGTTGTTTCTCTCTCAAAAGCGTGTTTGAGTGGAGACGTTATATTCTTACATGAAAATATCAACTTTCCACAGGGAACATTTTTCTCTGAGCGAAATCAAAAGTCACTGTACCTTAAATTAAAAGCTGAGTCTTTTTTAATTATTATAGCTCACTGAAGCTGGAGTCCAAAATTAACAGTTAAATCAAAAAAAAAAAAGGAAACCCAGAAGGCAAGACAGGCCACTGAGCTTCATTCAGAAGCTGGAAAAGAGCTTGAATCCTGGTGCTCAAAGAACACCTTGAAGTTCAGTCTTGTAAAACCGCACTTTGTCTCCTAACCCCTACACCAGTAGCATGTCCTCCATGCGTATCTCTCGCTGTAGAGGGGATTTGGTGGTGATATCATCTGCAGTGCCTGGCTGCTGGATGCTTTCTGAGGCTGAAAACCCCTTTTGATGCCAGTCTTTCTTTCCTCTTTAGTGGATAGTCTTCGCTCTTTTTTTTTGAGTGAGTTTCTTTTCTTCCATCTTTTTTCCCTCTGGTTTTGTTACTCTCCTTTCTCCCCTAAACTGCGCAGCTTTCTAGCAGCTTTTATCCTTCTTTTCTCTTTTTCCTACAGAATTTAAGTGAAAATGAAGACTGCACCTCTTCAGGGAGCATGTTGCATGAAAATTCTTCATTCTGCAATCAAATTAATAATTTGATTGTCAGATATCCCTCTATATAGCATTTGTGGTAACAGGTACCCTAAATTCTGTTCACCTGTACTTAGGACCATCTACTTTGGTAGACGCACTTGAAAGGTTCTTCTTGACAGAGTATTTTCTCAATGATACATCCATGGCAGTATTGCACGAAATCTTTAAGTGTGGATCATATATAATAAGGTTCTTTTGGTGTTATATAGAACTTCATTAGCTTTATTGTTAGATGCTACGCAACTAGAAAACTCAATAACTGAACCGTCCTTCTGATAACAGCCCCTTGTGTTTATGTTTGGTAAACTGGGTGAGATTATGACTGAAACAAACTTCTGCCAGAAGAGAAACACTACATACAGAAACACTTCAAAAGTGTTGGTCAGTGTAAACTTATGTATCATGTTCAGTACATGAAACCTCCCTCCTTCAACCTCTGCCCAAAGGAAAGCTATTTGGATGGCAGCTTCATCACACAGGGACAGCTGGTGCTGAGGCCAGTGGTGTAACCTAAAGTCAACCTTCCCATCCGTCAAGCTGTGGTCTCTGAGTTTGTGGTCACCCACAGGGTCGAGAGAAGAAGCGGAGACCAGAGGGGTAACTGGGTTATAGGGGATTTGCAGCAGAAGCTACAGAAGCCCCAGAGATTGGGGCTGTGCCCAACAGGACATGATAGGACAGTCTAGCTAAAGTTATTTACACCACTACCATGGACTTGTGCATTGGTAGCAGATACGCAACTTCGGACAAGTATCTGTTCTTACCAGTGGAGCATTATAAGACCATGGAATGTGTCAGGTTGGAAGGGTCCTTTCAAGGTCATCCAGTCCACCCCCCCCTGCAATGAGCAGGGACATCTTTAACTAGATCAGATTGCTCAGAGCCCCATCAAGCCTAATGTCTTCAGGGATGGGGCCTCCACCACCTCATTGGGCAACCTGTGCCAGTGATCTACCACCCTCATGGTGACGACCTTCTTCCTAATGTCTAATCTAAATCTACCCTGTTCTAGTTTAAAACCATTGCCCCTTGTCCTATCACTACCTGTAAAAAGTACCTCCCCAGCTTTCCTGTAGACTCCATTCAGGAACTGGAAGGCCGTAATAAGTTCTCCCCAGAGCCTTCTCTTCTCCAGGCTGAACAGCCCCAACTCTCTCAGTCTGTCTTCATAGAAGAGGTGCTTCAGCCCTCTGACTATCTTCATGGATGTCCTCTAGACCTGCTCCAGCAGTTTGATGTCCTTTTTGTGTTTGGGACTCCAGAACTGGATGCAGTACAGTGGTGGGGTTCCACGAGAGCAGAGTAGAGGGGCGGAATCACCTCCCTTGCTCTGCTGGCCACACTTTTTTTTGATGCAGCCCAGGATGCGATTGGCTTTCCAGGATGCGAGTGTGCATTGTTGGCTCGTGACCAGCTTTTCGTCCACCATTACCCCCAAAGTCCTTTTCCACAGGGCTGCTTTCTATCACATCATCCCCCAGCCTGTATTGATAACAAGGATTGTCCCTACCCAGGTGCAGGACCTTGCACTTGGCCTTGTTGTACCTCATGAGGTTCACATGGGCCCACTTCTCCAGCTTGTCCAGGTCCCTCTGGGTGTTGTCTCTTCCCTCTGGCATGTTGACCACAGCAGTCAGCTTGGTGTCATCTGCAAACTTGTTGAGGGTGCCCTCGATCCCACTGTCTGTATCATTGATAAAGATATTAAACAGCACTGGTCCCAGTACGGATCCCTGAGGGACACCACTTGTCACCCTCTCCACCTGGACATTGACCACAACTCTCTGGATGTGACCATCCAGCCGATTCCTGATCCACTGAACAGTCCACCCATCAAATCTGTATCTTTTCAAGAGAGAAGGATGTTGTGGGGGATCGTGTCAAAGGCATTGCAGAAGTCCAGATAGATCTCATCCCTTGCTCTTCCCTTGCCACAATACAGTGAGAAAGGAGTGACATCTATATTTCTTAGCCCTGAGAGCACATCTATTTGGCTTGTAGGCTTTTTTTATTTCCTGAAATACAACTCACAAAGACTGTGAGCCAATATAACACAGAAGCACAATCCGTAGGGATATATCTGTGTACACATTATTAAGCACTAAAGATAAAGTTAGATTAGCAATAGCCCAAATAAAACGCATTGTGATTGAGTCATTAGTTTTAAAAATAATAATAATAACCAGTACAATAATTCTGATTCCTTTTTCCTTTTACAAAGCTCTTATTATTCAGTGTGAGAAAGATCAAAGAACTAGAAAACATGACCTACAATGAAAGATTGAACTAATTGGTCCTGTGCAATCTATGGAAGAGAAAATGAAGCAGAGACATGATAATAGTTTTCAAATACATAAAAGGCTACTGCAAAGAAGGGAACCTTCCATTTTCTGCACCCACGATGGCTAAGACAAAAACCAGAGGGCTTTATCTGTGGCAAAAAAATATTCTAGCAATATCAGGGATCAAATGTGTAATCATATTTTGTAAATACCACATTACATGCAGTTGTAGAGTTCCCCTGCTACCAAAAGATGACCTAGGGGAATAGCAGAAACAGTCTCCTGTACTGTGGGGTGCAACAGAAATCCAGCAGACTTCTGCAAGATCACACAACAGTTTTTATACAAGGAGGATGAGAGAAATGTTGCTATCAGTAAAAGGACAAGGGGAATTACAAACCATGTAGGGCAGTTGGTATGTTCGCATCAGCTATTTTAAACTCTCCCAGATATTTAATTTTGAAGCTTTCCTTTGGGGGAATCGGTGTTTCTTTGCAGACTCTCTAAGTGACTTGGGTACGTAAATTAGCTCCTAAGTTATATGGTATAAGAACCTCTCTGTATAATTATTCCAGTATTTGTCTGCAATGCTATGTTTAACATCCCAACTGATGAGCAATAATTTACTGAATCCAGAACTGATGATCCTTGAACTTCAGAGAAAATTGCATCAGTAGCTGGATCTCAGTGACGTGGCTCATAGACAGTTTTTGGTCTGATCAGAGCAGGTCCTAGCTGAAATAATTAGAGGCATGATCTTAGTATCTTGCAGCCCAGTGACAACTTATTCATGGGAGAAGCTTGCAAAATGAATAGTAAGTAGTTATAAAACCTGACACTTTCTGTCCAGCCTTGATTCACTTGCATTTGCTATTTATCATGTGTCTGGGTTATGTGATATATAGATGTGATATACAAAGCACGTGAGCTACCAGTTATATAGCATGCACCTGGTTTGTTATGGACAGGTACATTTTGTAACTGCAAGTTGATTAGGGACCAGTGAATGGACCAGCAAGCTGCATGGCTGTTAATACTTGTTTCTCAGAAGAAAGTAATTGAGGAAGAAAGAGGTGTTTCTGAGTTTCACACAGTTCCTACCTGGGAAAGCCATATGTGAGCTTGATAAACTGGGAAAATCTGGAAGCACAGTGAGCCCTTGCAATGATTCATCTCCCTTTTAACATGATGAGTAATGAAATGCCATGGTGGGATAACAGTCCAAGAGCTTGTTTGGAGCAAACTCATTTGGCAGTGATTCTCCACAGAGTCAACACTGTGTAAGAGCCCAACAGGCAGAAATCGGTGCCCGAGATGTGCATGTTACCCTCACACCTCTTGCTGATTTACAGCACTTCACAGTAGTTCTAGCAGAGACACCTACAGCTTCAATTTCTTAAATATTTAGGCAGCAAAACTTCCTAGGCAGAAATTTCCACTCTGAGGTTTAAAGCACAGCATAAGCCCACATCTGCTCCACATGGATGTGTGAGTGAGGTTCCCTCAGACAAAGGTTTTTAGAAGCGATTAAATGAATCCCAGCTTTTAGCCAGAAAATAAGCTGGTGTTCAAAGTACTTAAGCACATGCGTCAAAGGCATTAGTGCATGCTGAAAGTTAACCCTTTTTCCTGGCCTTAATTGGTGCCTTTTCCTTCATAATTTTTTTATAGCTATATCAAGGCCTGCTCCACAGATCTGCAAGGTAAATGGAAGACTCCTACTGATTTCAGTGGGATCTCAATGGCAGCCTTGCTTGCTTTGTCTTTAGTCATGGCAGCATTAGCTTTAATGTCTTTAAACAGTGTGCGTGCCAACACTTACTACCTCTCTGATTGATCTACATGGGGATTTGCTGTCATCCGTGGGTAACTGATGGACCTTGCAAGAAAATTATATTCTTTGGCTCTTAACTGTCAAGAAGTTTTATTTCCCCCCCTCATTATTTGAAGGGTTTCCAATTCAGGCAGCAAAGTAATTAAGGGCACTGGATTTAACATTGACTCTAACAGGACTATCCATCCAAATTTGACTTACATTACCTAATTTTGATTTTTCCCTGCAGAACATTTACAAGGCCAGACAGGTGTATTATCTCTGCATACCATTCATTATCAAGCATGACTGGAACAGGTGGCAACATACTGATGTGTGTTTAATGGAACAGAGGTTTGAATGCATATTTCAAAACTGGGCAAATTATTTCCTTTGCAACGCTGTCAAATCATGAGCAGTGACAATTTCAGCAATATGCCGCCTCATCCCAAAGTGTGTCTCACTTTCATGGCTAGCATCTGCCAACTGGTATTTTGTTTTTCAGAGTTTTGCAATCTTCACTGGTGCCCACTGTCCATGCTTGGAAAAATGTCATGAGTAGTCTCAGTTTGTAACTTAGTTGTTTTGAACCAACAGCACATGCCCCTGCCTGGACTGAATGACCCTTGCGTGACTGTCACCTTGCCTTCTGCACCTTTCAGTCCACCAGCATTTGAAGCCAGGGGTAGTTGTATTTGTCTCCTGTGCTCAGCCGCTGACCTGGAAATCAGCCTTGTGCCAATGTGCTGCTGCATGCCTGAGGAGACAGCTGGTTTCAGAGGCAGTCCCAATGGCTGCAGCTGCTGATGGGAAGCATCACTGTCATTTCTCCTAACTGGAGACCCACTCAGTTCATGTGTCCCTTTCAGAAATGTGTCATTCTCCTAGCTGTGTCTCTTCTTTCTCTAGGGACAAACATGGAAAAGATTAGAGGTTTGCACAAGAGGTGGAGGCTTATTAACACTGCTGACATTAGGTGTGTTTAGATATTTAACCCAAGTGCTGGTGGCTCAGTTCTCTAATTAATCAAAGGAAGGAGGTGTGCATCTCCAATGTGGAACATCAAAGTGAAATGCCCAAAGCACTCCTTGGTAGTGCTTGGTGTGCTGCTTCAAGATTTCCACTCTTACAGCTTTCACTCACTGCTAGTGATACCCAAGTCTCTAATCCTTCAGACCTGGATCCAATTTTCAGTTACTCCAGCTGCAGCAAGCTAAAACCCTCAGAGATTCTCCTTGGTATCAGCAACATTATTCAAGCCTGTGTAATTCAAAGGTTGAGCTCCTTTCTTAAAACAAGCACAAATAATGGTGTATTTAAATTCTGAGTCCTTCATGGGTCTGCGAGTGGTAAGTGAGAAGACTTTTCAAAGGAGCTCTGTTTCTCAGGAAGGCCTGGACGCCTGATGGAGATTGCACTGAAGTCAACGGCCACCTCTCTGCCTTGATGTTACAGCCAACTGCAAGTCTCTGGCTGTCCTGAAACCACAAATAAGCTGTTTTATTTTATTATCACCATTTCAGAGGCATAAAGAAAACTGAAAACCAAAAATAGATTAAATTATATAAGTCAGTTTTCATAATGGCAATATTCAGAACTGTTTAAATGAGCCAAGGTATTTGTAGTAACTGTCGTAATTCTACATTTTAGGTACTTTGTGATTCCTTTGAACGTTATTGTCAAATACACAGGAGTTAAGAGATTTCGTTCAGAATCAGGTCACAGAGTGAGTTAAAACAATACAATTTATAAAACAACATCCACTGACATAAACTCACAGCTCTGAAATCTTAATGCCGCAGAATGTTGGCAATACTTTTAACTATGTCTAATTCTTCCCTTCACTTGTGACTTTCTTTTTGCCTAGTCATGCTCCTATTTTACCAGTATAGTCACTAGATGTATTCACAAGCTGGCAGGTTTCAAAAGAAATGTCAAAACACAGTACAAATTGATTTTAGCACACCTGAAACTGATGGAGGAAGAGAGAACATTAGGCATTTTGAGTGCTTTGGGCCAATAAGTAAGACTTGAGAAGAATTGCTGACCATTGGGCATGTTGGGTAACACACGGACTGAACACTCCAAATACCTAAAGGAAAGGGCTCTGGCTGACAGAGATTTTATTAAACATTAATGGAGGCAGCCCTTTTTTATTATTTTGCTTTTGTAAGCTGGAAATGAGCAAAGACAAAAGAGATTTTCGTTCAGCACAAACACTGAACAACTGCTTCATATGAGTGTGCTGCTTTTTCCAGCCAGCTACCTACCTGAAGGAGCCTAATCTGGGAAGACTGGCAGTGTTTAGCACCTATTTCTGCTACAGCTGTCACTCTTCAAAACTTCTGATCTTTAAAGTCATGTCTAAACACAAGTGCTCTCAGCTGGTTCAAGACATTCAGCTCTCATGCTTTGGAGTAGTTTCAAAACCAGTCAGAACTAGACAAAGAATCAAAGGCAGCAGAATGCTAACCGAGAAAGATAAATGCCTGGTCAGATCCCCTCTTTTACATGCTGCACGTCTGACATAATGTCAGCTGCTTCCTTTAATTTCTTCTGGATTCAGGAGGGGTGCGGAGATGATGATACCATAAGAAGTAAATAGCTAAGAATATTCAGAGGCATGTGAAAAAGAAACAAAAACCAAAAAACAAATAACTTTGTAGCATTGTTTCTATCAGCTTCAACATTAATAAGGAAACTGACCTGTTAATAAATGCCAATCAACTTTAATCATCTGACTACTGGCTTAAGTGATCTTGTTATTCACAGATATGAAGACGAAGAAAAAGCAAGAGGCTGAGAGTTAATGAGCTACTTCTCTGTGGCTTCTCGACAGTCTTTGGAAACTCAGAAGCAATTAGGAGAAAAACCTTTGTTCATTCCTTTCTCTTTACAGTTACTCAGCAATGCAGTATTTGGATGTTGTCCTTACCTCAAGCTTCATGCAGACCATAGAGCCCCTCCTTAGAAAATTCCTCTATCTTTCACACATTTGTCTTTCTGCTAGCTTTCGTGGGCTTCACTCAAGGGAAAGTCTCCATTTTGCCTGACAAAGACTGGGCTGATTACTACCAATTACTGGAAATTTATTCAGCAACCAAATTATGTCAGCAAACACCCATACAATAATTCTTTAATCCTGACTCAGTCATTTTATTCTCTAAGAAGGTCACTATTATAAGCAGTTTACTGTAATTTGTGTGCTTTATTTTCTCCATGGCTAATTCATTAGGTAAGATGCCCACTTTTATTTACTACACTTCAAACAAACTGGGGATTAGTTGGTTCCTGGGTAGCACAGGTCTGATCCTATTGCTGAAAATGAGGCTCACATAAATGATTTGTTGTGCTGTTGGCTGCCCAAACGTTGCTGGCAGCTTGCTTACTGCAAGTTGTTTGTGTCAGTTACTTGATCACAATGTACCTGCCAGGTGATAAGCCAATTTAAATGGGCATATTGCACAACTTCTCCTTATCTGCAAGAGTGTCTTCAGAAAAAAATGAATACATAGTACACCACCTCTCACTCTTCAAGAAAAAGACACAACTAGGCCCAAAAGACCCAAACAGCCAAAAGGCAAAGTCAACCATGAAGGACCCAGCCAAAAAAAAAACCAAACATAAGATGAATGCTGCTGACCTACCTCAAGCTGGAAATCCCAAGGCAACTATTTATCATACTGACCAACAGTACGCCATAAATTTCACTGCCCATATGGCACAGCAGATAAACTTTGTGCTTGCCCTCCACTCAGTCTTAAAAATCTTTCTCAGATTCACTTAGAAACAGTGTCTTCATAGGGGTCATGTTTGGTGTGAGGTACAATTAGGTGGTTTTGGGGAAGGATTTGGTTTTGGATTCTGCATCAGTGTGATGCTGAACGGTGGTCGGACTCTCCCCTCCACTGCCTTGCCTTCACCCAAAGCCTGTACTGTCCAACCGGAGCCTCTGTTAACATGACCGCATCTCCCTGGCTTTGCTTCTTCCCTTACAAACAGGGGCCATAAATACTAAAAGCATTCAGCTCACATAGATAAAACCTAAATTCAAAGAGGAAAGTCTGTCAGACTGAATAAAACCAGAGGCTGTCTCAGCGCACAAGCGCAGCTGTACCTTTGCCCAATTTACAGTACATTTTGAAATGTACTTAAATAACAGTCTTTTTCACTGCAGTCAGTTATAATGGTCATTAGAGTACTCTGCATCAGCTTTCCTTGATGCTCTCATGAGCCTGGATAGTAGCAATTTATTACCCACAGGGCCATGCAGCTTCAATCTCCAGTGGCACAATGAGGTTTTTTTCATTACTATAGAGATATTTTGGTGTGTTCATTCACCTTACCCAAAGACAGCGAGACTGCCTGGTGAGAATTAAGTACACAAATATTCCACACTGTATGATACACCTACCAAATTTTCCACTGCTATTTTGCAGGATTTAGAAACAGACCAAATAGTTTTCTGAAACCTGACAGCTTTTGTAAGGGCTGATCTGCACCTTCACTACATCTTCTTGCCCCCAGCAAGCTGGGAAACGTGAAGGGTCCACTTCTGTCTTTCCTAGTGGAAGCAAAACCAAAAAGGACACTCTGGAAAGCAAACACCTCTTACGTTCTCTGAGTGAGATGAGGGTCACCAATGCAGCAAAGCAATTTCTTACCCAAGTGTTGCACGTCTTCTGACATTGTCGGTGACTCAGGCCTCCTTAAAAGCAATGCTAAACAGTCTCATAGGCAATACCAGAATAGTGAGTGCTGGTATAACATGCTTTTCTGAGTCATCCACTTTTCTTTGAAAACTCACCTACATTTGAACTATTTATTTAAGACATATCCTGACTGCAGACAACATGCAAACTTATTTCTTTTTCTTTAGTACATTCCACAATCAAAATCACATTGCTCCATTTTTTATTCTTTCAAGCAAAATAGAGAGAATACAACATGAGGTTCACAATCATATTCCCAAAGATTCCCAGATTCTTCCAACAAATCAGTGAATACCTGAGTGATTTATAAAAAGGGAAAACACTGTTATTAAACCACTGCAACTCATTGGAGTTTTATTCTTTAGGACTGAGAGGTGACTGAATAATGAGTCAGTCATAAAGTTTGTGGCCTGTGCTAAAATCAGACAGGGATGAGTTGCCTGTTCTAATGTACTCATTAGGGACAGAGTAAGTACATCCTGGTATGCCTGAATAGAACAATTATTTTTCTGCTGCAGCTGAAATGAATTATCAAATACCAAGTGAAAAGCTCTGTTCTGAGTCATCATTCATCAGGAAAGATCTGTTCACAGCATTATAAAAGTTTGCAAGATCAAACGTTTATATAGGAATGCATTCTTCATGCCAGCAATCAACATTTGCAGCTCTTTCACACACCTGAATGAAATTTGCTTTCATCTTTGCTACCAGCCCTTGGAATATACTTTCAATTATTATTATCAAGATATAAGTATAGTACTGTTGCATTTACTTCACCTTTTTTGAATTTTTCTGAGCGGCAACATCACGCAAAACCAGTGGACTTTGCAGTGTGTAGCTGCTGGGAAGCACAGCCAATGCACCTTGAGGAACCCAGAAGGGAACCCATGGGCAAGACACCATCCACAGCCAACTGCAGACCTGTTTGTGGTAGGCTAGGAAATACTGAGGGATCAAAAACCATCTACGTCTGTTCAAAGGTTAAAGTGACCTTGCCCAGACAAATGGCAGTGAGGGCTCTGCTCCTCCCTCAATGGTCGTAGTGCAAGCTGCAGTATGCGTGGTGTCGGAAAACAAAATTAAACTCACCCTGCTACAGGGTACTTAATTTTCAAAAGGCAAAAAGAAACAGCAAAAGCAGGCTAAAAATTAAGCATGTAAAATTTATCATAGTTCTACTGGATTCCTTATTCTTTAGCTAAAGACGAAGTTGATATTACTGCTGAACTTATAAGCTTTATTAAGTAAATTACACTGAAAGATAAGGAGCTATGGAAAGTAAAATTAAATAAAAAGAAGGTTACATTATACTAATCGAATTAAATCCTGGGATTTAACATGTATGGTTTAAAATTTTATCAACTACAAATAATCAAACTTGTTAATTCATTTCTTCTAAGCATAAAATAGCAGTTTTACCAAAATTATCTCCTTGGTACATAGTACATACACTACCAGAACTAAAATGGGAGATCACTTTGCACCGTTTCTTGCACATGAGCCATGCACAAGTGCACGTCTTAGTCACAGGCTTGCACTCCCTAGAAAACAGCTTTGACTGAGAGATCTTTCAATGCCTAGTAAATAAACTTTAAAAACACATACACATCCTACAGTTCTGCCTTCAAGTCACATAACCAATGGTTAACTGCTTCAGGTAACACCAGGTAGGTACTCAAGAGCCTTCTAGTCAATCTATCCCACAACTTAAGTGGTCTCTCTGTACCCCCCACAGTTTGGCACATCATGGTTATCCCATTAGCCTTGACCCTCTCCTGTGAGCCTCCTGGGACAGTCTGTCCCCAGCTCTTGCACTGCCCTGCAAGTCTTTGCCTTGCTGTCTCAGGCTCTTCCTGGATTTCCCAAAAAAACATGGCCACTTTTTTGTATGCTTTGCTTTATGCTGTCTCGAAGGCTGCTTTGATGTCTGGCTCACACTCACTTTTGCACTGCCCTTAGACTTGCCTCAGAATTTTTCTTCAAAATGAAAGACTCAGTGGCTGGGAACTGCTTTGTTGCTACAAATCTGCATTTACAAAACAGTTTTGGGGCAAAGTCTTCAGTCTGTTCCCCACAGCTGTGGGTCCCCCTCTTGGCACTTGACTCTCCCCACAGAGCTCTCTCAGCTCTGCTCTAACATGATGAAATGAGGAAGAGCAGAAGGGGGAGAAGAAAAGAAAAGCATTGGGTTTCTCTCCTTGTATTGAAATTATTTTCCTGACTCCCTATCTCACATTCTAGTAAGGACTAGTTCTCATCAGAAAGTCTGAATCCTTGAAAATACCCTGGAATTTAAAGAAGATACTGAATGAATAAGTAAATACATACATAAAAATGGTAAAGGTGCAAAGACAGTTTCAGAAATTTGGGGGAGAAAATGAAGAGTAGTAAGAGGGTAAAGGACTAAGGAAGTACTTTCCCACAAACCACTTTCCTGTCCTGCTTACTCCTTTGGTTACCATTTGTGGGAATGAGAATCATACATGGCTTAAAATGGTCGTGATCCTTATGTAATGCCAGACTTTTTGCTTGAAAACTAAAGCTATAATTTAGACTGGGGATTAATACCTCAACAACCGATAAACTAATACACGACACATTGAAAAGAAAGCTGCTCCATGCAGCTTCAAAGCAATCCCGGTCACATTCGGGGCAGTTATGCAGTACCAAAAGCCAGAATAATTTCCTTGAGATTTTCTGTTCACTCCGTGTGGGATAGCGCAGGGTATTTGAATAAGCGAAAGCGCTCTCTTTCGGGCTCACTAAACAAGAGCCGAGCCCATATGTAAGATAATGTTACCATCTGCTGGGCTCGGCGAGGAATGCAGCGGAGCCGGGTGAACCCCGCTGGCTCTGGCTTTTGGGAGCAGCGAGCTGCCAACAGCATCCCTCGCTGTCGCCGGTGCCTCTCCGGGAGCATGGACAGGCGGCTCAGTTGCCAGCGGTCACCCTGCAGGGGGCCACACATGGTGGGGCATGAGCCCCAGCCATAGTGTCGGGTGCTCTTCCCGATGGTAGGACTGAGAGCTGGCCTCGAAGGCTGGGAGGCATTTGCTGGGGGCTCACTCAGGAGAACCCTTTGGTCCTTACCCCCCAAGGAGCTGTCTGTCACCACTTCTACCCTGGCCAGCTATGCTCTTTTGCATAAGCAAAGGAAATCCTGTAAAACTACCTTAATTAAAATCAAACAGCAAAACCAACACCTGATACACCCCTAAGACCTTGGCTCCATCTCTTGCCACCTGTAGGATGGGTTGTGGGCGGATGGGGTCGGTGAGTGCCTGCAGCCCGCCTACCCCAGCCTTGTGGAGGCCTTGCAAGCTGCCAGCACGCTCTGCAGAGACGTCCCTGAGAAGTGGCTGGTGCCACGGTGGGGTTTCCAAACCACCTTGCAGCAGACCGAGCCCGCACAGGGACAAGGTGCTGGCTTAGAGAAGCATGTATTTAAAAGAACGAAGACTTCAGCACGTGCTTAAAGCTTAGCAAATGCCCGAGTGCTCTCTCTGGATCAGGGCGAGCACAAATGGGCACACCAGCATAAGTTCCTGGTGCCTAAAACCACTATAATGGTCCCTGGACCATCCACAGCAGGAGCTGAGTTTTTGCTTGGGATCTTCTACACTTAGGAAGAATTGAGATGAACATTTAACATATTTTCTGTTTCCAATCAGAATTTTAAAATGACAGAGAGTAATTGCTAGCTAGAACAAATGACAATTTTGTAATCTCTGCCAGTTGTCAGAGAAGAAAGAGCAATACAACACTGCTCAACATTTTTACTGCTGGAAGAAAAATTAAGAAGTTACTTTAAACTGATAGAGTACTATGCATGGCAAGTTATTACAATTCAGTTAGATAGCTTGTACCCCTGTGCACCAAAACTGTTTTGACAAACAATGCTTCTTGGGAACTGGCTATGATATAGCTCACGTCATCAAAATCACTAGCACATCCATTGGTACTTCTCAGAACAGGTATCAAAGCTCAAGGACTGTATATTATATTAAGCAGTTTAATATTGGATATAAAACAGTGGCACCAGTGCTGGGGAAAAAACCTGCAGTCTATTTGAAGAGTAATACCAGCTGAGGGAGGTCATGGGCAATCAAGGAGTAGGGGAGAATTTAATATTTAACTTTCTCTCCCATCTGCAGTATTTAATCACTTGATATAATACATAAGTCCTTGATCTTTGATATTTGGAGTACCACAGGAATTGTCAGATTTTCTCAAGCATCCTTTTCCATCTAAGGCAACATTAGGTAGAAAGGATCAGTCAGTAATTTTCTGGCTGGCTGAAATGCTAGGAAAAAAAAACCTCAAATAAAATAATGTAAATACACTACTCAGTATAGCTGCTGTCTAATTTTCAGACACCAGGCACTTACGTGCCCTTATACTAGTACTGATTGTCCATTCAAGGCAAGTCTGCAGAATAAAGCCATGACATTCAAAATCTGCATCTTCTGTGCACTTTATGTATGTCTGGTGGTCTTCTGTGCTGCTAACGAAACATTGCAAGAGTTGTGTTTTCATCATTTTGTTTATTTAAAGTGAGATGTGTTTTCACGGCAGATACAGATTTATTTAGAGGAAACTGACACCTGAATTGTCAGGCTATTTATGTACCTCAATCTTTTTCAAGTGTTATTAAGCATTTTTTGCTTCTTTTGTTGGGTTCCCCCCCCCAGATAACTATATACTCCTCTACACCCCTCATGTTCATCTAGGGTTGAAGATACATATAGAACACAGCCCTCATCCTCAGCAGTTACACACATATATGAACCAAATGGAGATAAGAACACATGAGGGTGTTTGGAAGACTCAGGTCTTGCTCTCCAGCCTGTGCCAGGACGTACCCGCAGAGAGGACTGAGTGACACTAATGAAAAACTAGGGCAGATGACACAAGCCAGGTTCTCTCATTCTGCAATATAACCCAGCAAACACAACAAGTGCAGGGCTCTGTTCCCGTCTATCTTGAGACAGGGAGCTGTCTGCCCCTGTGAAAAGGGTTATGGATACTCTCTAAACTAAGGGTTAGACAAGGAGAGCTACTTCTCTCTTCTGCGAACAAATGTCTAGGAGGATCAGATAAATGGTGAAAAGGAGTCTTTTACCTCCCAGTTCCTAGTCTGGATCAACAGAGTACATCCAAGCTCCTCAGCATTGCTACTCCTGGGGGGGCCAGCAGCAGCACATTGGAGCAGGGAGGCTTTGTGGTCAGCTATAAAGAACAATCAATCTCATTTTCCACCTGTCCCCAGATTAACAGTTTCCCCCACTAAGCACAGTGCAGGCCAGAAGGCTAAAAATGCCGTAAGCATCAGGAGGACAGGCAGAAGGACAAGCATTGCTCAGCTCAGGCCATCCTCCTGCCTAGAAGTGTGTGCCTGATTAACCCAGTTGCAATTGTTTTAGACATGAAGCCACCCCACCAACACCTTGTTACCACTCTCCTGACATTTCCTTTCCTGTATACTCTCTGGTTCTTTGGTTGTCTTTGCCTCAGTAACTTCTTTAAACTCCTTGTAGATAGCTTTCCCACAGTCACTGATCAGACTCGTTGCTCAGCACTGGCATTAGCAGAGGACATTTAAAAGCTACTGCGTATCTTCTGGATCTTTCCAATAGGATCTGACCCTGCTTCAGGGTAGGAAAATGAACTGTGGGCTTCTTGGGTTTGTCGTACGCTGTGTCCCGCACGTCTTTGCAGCACAGTCACACAACCACATTTCTTTCAGATTAAAAACACTAAGGCCGTTCCCTGCAGAAATGCGTAAGACAAACTGCAGCTTGCAGGGACATTGGGTTCCTGGTCAAAGAGTTACAGAATCTGTTGTGTTTCAGAGGAAGGAGAAATCCTCAAAAGCAATTGAGGAATTACAAGAAATCCTTCACCCAGTGCCACGCTGTTTATCAGCCTTTTCAGCCAAGACTTGCTTTGCTTCAGCTTAGTCATACATGGGGTACGTACATCTGAACACCTTTTCCAGGAAGAGAATGAAATGTGCAAACTCATGACTACAATAATAAGAATGCCTAGCTCAACTATTCTGTAGATAAGAAAGCAGGCATCAGTGAAAGTGCATTTCATTCAGATAATTAGATCCTGCTGACATTTTCTGTGGGAGTAAGTTGAGGAGAGCCAGTGATTCTAGCTGTTGTTCAGATACCAAGGAGGAATATGAAGTAATTGCAGCTTACCATAAATAAAGCTTACATGGAGCAATGCTTATTTTAGTCATTACTATATTTTCACAAAACCTGTGAAGATTAACTTTATCACTGGGAAAAATCGCTCTTCTTTAAGTTAACCTAGTGATTTTTCAGGGCCATGTTGTTGCACTAGCTAATCAAAGCACATGACACACCAAGGCCAGGTCCTAACAAAATTCAGTACGCTGGTGGGGAACGGGGAGCCCTGGTGGGCAATCCCAGTGGTATGAGGGGCAAGTTAGGCTGGCGAGAAGGAGTGGTGGGTTCCCAGGGGTGTGCTGGGTATGTTTGCCAGCAGGCCGTATCTTCATAAGACGTAGGTTTCCTGCCTGCAACATGAAGAAGCCAATAGGAGTTTTGCCACTGCTTTCCATCAGTGCAGTCTAAGGTGGTGTAGCTCCAGGGGCAAAATGATGCTGGGAAAGCTGCTCTTGAAGTATTCATTTTCCATACGATCAGCATACTATCTCATGATTACTGCATACAACTGAACTGCCAGGACTCCCACATCCTAGGCTCGTCCTTTGGTCATTAACTTGGCACACGGCTTTATCACTGCTCTGCCTCCTTTTTACAGGGAAAGGTTCATTAAAAAGTTGTGAAGCTTGGTATTTGTAAGATCTTGGAGATCCATACGCAAAGGCCCTCTGTAGAGGCAGTTATTTTGTTGTTCAAAACTTCACAGATATTGTGCAGTACTTTCCTTTTTTTAAATGAATCCATCAAAACATACACTGTACACATGAAACTATTCCTCCTAGCACCTTAGTCAGATGGTATAAAGATTGTTCATCCTAAACATGTCTGGAGTAGGTGCTTTCAGCAGAAGAAATCTCCTGGGAGTCTTCGCAAATCTGTGTAAGTACAATGAACAGATTGTGACTGGTAAAATAGGAAATTGCTATATTTTTTTAATGTAAACACTAATGAAGGTGTGCCCTGTCTCTCCCAGATGCAACACCATTTGTCTTTGTATTCCAGTAGCACGGTTGTGGCACAATCTTCTTCTCTTTTCTTTCTACATATTAGAGAGCTGGCAACAAACAAAGGTGTTGAGATGGTGACATGCAGCTTCTCACAAAGAACTGGGAAACACGTGACAGGAGAGAGGCAGAAGACACTAGCAAGGATACTCTTGGACTTTTATTTTAATCTTCTGTGCCAGAGCAACAGAGTTGCTACTGCCCTAGCCTGGAGCCCAGCCACAGCTGGGCTGAGAGGCCTCCAGAGCTCAGAAACAGACACTGGTCACCCCAGAAGGACCCTAGACCTTCCCATAATAACTAATCTTCAGCCCAGATACTGTGCCTAGATGGTAAGAAAACTGAGGCAGAAATACAATTTTGAGATTTCTTGCTCTTATCACTTCTGCATTGTATTCATTGTGCTGCTAAGTAAAGAACAACTGTGATTTAAGAAACTCCATTCCTTTCAATGAGAATAAAATAGACGTTATCCAGCATAACTTGTGGACAAGTTCAAAATGTGTCTAATCCCTTTTTAGGTCTCAAGTCCCAGGTACCAAGTTCGACACACATGAAGAGCAACATGTTTTTTTGAAGAATTGAATACACTTCTTTAGATTATGGCATCCCATCTGTCTTAGATGAAGTACAAGCAAACAGAAGAATCTCTTGGAAACTTTGAGTATTCTCGCTGTTCATTTCTTTGGAGAGATCTCTTTGTTACACTGCTGGTTCTTTTATACAAGAACACTGACTGTGCTTGTAGAAGATCTTTAACTGGTTTTATTTGCAATGTTAAATCACATAAAGGAAAGTTAAAAAAAGGAAGAAAAACCTGTGTTTGCCGCATTCTAAGATATGTCTGGAACAGACAACCTCTGCTTTTACTTCAGGTCCAGCTGCCTGTAAATTTTTGAAGAAGCAATATGGCTCTTAGGCCTCTAAAAACCTGTATGTTTCAATATTTTACTTTCAAAGATGCAATAAATTGTCTCTTGAAGATTCACCATCACCCACACATTAACTCATCACCTTGAATAATAAAGTTCACAAACATTGTCTTCTCTTTTCTATGCAAAGTTGCCTGAACAAAACAAAAGCACAACACATTGCTTTGATTTGTAGCTTGTATTCTTTGTAAACATCTTTGCCACAAACAATCTGACAACATTAAGGTAATGGGACATTCTTTTCAGAGTCCCCACACATACAGCCCTCGTTACTATTTACACATATCACCACTAAAATAGTGCAATTAGTGGGATGAAGTTTGAAGGAATGCATCCAGAGGAACAATCAATGTTGATTGTCTCTGAAGATGCAGAAGCAGTTAGCAATCCCATGAAGTATTAGGAATGTTGATCCTGCTTCACTAAACAGGTTGGCACTTCCAGCTCTTGCTTATTACTGACAGGGCTATCAGAAATGGCACATTTGTCACATATAATTGAAAAATGGCTATCTGCCTTCTCAGAACTTCCTTTCATTTAGGTCCGCTGTGAGATATGCAAAGCACATTTATGCCTGGCACATTGGAACATTAAATTCAATTTTCTAATGTCTGCCACTAGCTTGGGGGAAAATAATACACAGGTACTTTCATGTACCCTGGGGACCATCAAGAAAAAACAACAGTCCCAGAAACCACTTGTGCTGCTGTGTTTTCAGGGCACTGAGGTTAAGAAGAATATGTACAAAAAAATACCCGATTACAAATACACTCTGAGTCGGCTCCTGTAAATGCTTTAAAAGACAGTTGCATGAATTTTCAAAGGTAAATGTATGCGGATATTTTACATGCACATCCTGTATTTACCTCAGGTGTGAGTCATGGCCATGTTCAGCTGTTTGGATAAACTAGCTTCTGATGTGCTGCATCAGATCAGCACATGCAAATATAGGCATCTATAAGGGGCTGTTAAAATTATGAGACTGACTCCCTGTAATCAGCATGGCCCCAAACCCCCAACCCAAACTGGCACAAGACAGTTGCAGGCAGTGGGGGACTGGTTGCAAATTCAGGACAAAAAAGGGAAGAGGACTGGAGCCCCACAGAAATAAGCACGTTTGTGATCCAAGTGTGAAGCTAATTCATCAGTGAATAGTCTCTCAATTTGTGCGTTTTTTCACACATGCTCTTGAAGGTAACTTTGACGAGGTTATGACAGAGCCCTATGGCACTGAGCCACAGATCCCAGGCACTGCTCTTCATCATCCCTTCAGAAGGGCTTTCACATCTCTCCAGGTGGAGATGAGCTTTCTGTCTCCAAGCACAGCATCTTCCCTGAACAATCAGGCAGAGGAGTCAGCATCCGTTGTTGTGCTTGAGAGATGGTGATTCACTGCAGGGGAAAGGAAGGAGATGTTGCCAGTTCAGCATTGCAGGCTCACTGCAGGTCAAGGGAAGGAAGGGAAAACTGGGGTGAGAAGGGAAAAACAAAATAAAAAACAACTTTCCTGTGTGTGGAGATGAATCCATCCCCTCCGACCCATCACGGTGTATACCCACCTGAGACTCATTGCCATCCATCTCACCATGGAGTAATGTGAGGCAGGAAATGAGGACCCCAAAGATGTTTCAGAGGGGCAGCGGCAAGCAGTGTTGGTGAGGAGGCAGCTGCATGTGTCCCTGTGCTCTGAGGGACCCTGGGGACACGTGGCTGCCTTTGGTCCTCACTTCCTTGTCTCTCTCTTCCCAGCCCATGCCTTGATGGTGGTTAGCAGCTCGGAAATAACACTGGAGGGGGATAGAAGTTGGTCATTGTGACAGACCCTTTCAAATGAGGACATTGAGAGGAAAAATAGTCTGTTGCTTTTTGGAAACCTTTTTCCAGCTACCAGGAAAATTTGTCAGTGTAGTTGGCAGTCATTGAGGATGAGAAATTTAAGAAATCAGCTGCTTCTTACTGGTGTAAATGACAGCAAATCTCTATGGATGTAAACAGCACACTAGTTAGGCTCACTGGTAAGGAAACTCATCAAGTACTAGGCTTTTAGGGGATAATTTTTTCTCTGAGCCATTCTGCTTTAATGAATTGCAAGCCATGACACCACCTCAGACACAACTGTCTCCCTTTCTTACTTTACCTCATTTCTTGCTGTGCAACCCCATTGCTGCATGCACTCAAACTCATTCACACACACAAATCCAAGGAGATCCACAGGAGCTACACACCCGGCTCACTGGGCACTCAGGTGGCCTAACCTAGCTGTGGAACAGCCTCTACTGGGTCCTGAAGGATGTGTCTCCAAGGACAGACCTATTTTCTGCAAATACTACCACAAAGATAGCTGTAACTCTGGCCCTTACATCGCTAGACACCACTCTGCACATACCGACAATATGACTGTAAGGCAGAGAGCTGTAAAGCCTCTCAAATGCATCAGGCATCTAGCCCACTGCACCCTTTTTTCCCATATTGCATGGCACATACTGCAGCAGAATCAATTAAGGTATGATAGCTAAGTGGAGTGATGATCTGCATCATCAGATGCTGAGATACCTTTTTCAAAAAAATGACAGTTTTAAGGTTCTTTAGAACTCACAGTGGTCTTTTTCTGGTTGTTATACTGATGCAAAGTGATGTGAAATAGCTTGTTGCCTCACTGTGATGTTAAATAGGATCCTGTCTCTACCTCAGTGCATCCTGAGTGGAGATGGAAAAAAAGCAGCACAAAGTGCTGAAATGTGACGTTCCAACCTAGAAGTTAGGATCTTCAGATAAGCAAGGAGAGGGCTGCCTGCTTGGTTTTCCTCCCAAAACATTCTCTCCATTTTATGCAACACAAGTACTGAATAAATGCAAACGCTGTTTGTGGAGCCTGGATCACACAACCATCAAGAAAGCGAACAACTGTGATCCCTCTTGGGCTTCATCCCATAAAGCTCAGACTCTTCTTGCACGATTGGACCCATGCATCTTCTTCCACCACTACACTCATTGCTACCACTTGAAAGGGACTGAGTCCCATGTCATTGCAGCTGCCTGTGACTTGACAGCCCCAAACTCATATGCTCACCTTTTAAACAGACTTGCTTATTTTTCTTTAACAGTCTGATTTATGAAAGAAGCGGTTCCAGGGGAGCATCTGGTCTATCAAGCTTGATTGGGAAATTAGTTAACCCTGCAGTCACACCATCCATACAAGGCAGGAGACAAACTGGGTTGTCTCAGGTAACAGTGACCAAAGAGAAGCTAGCATAAAAGGAGTGATGATGGTCAGGGTAGGATGGGGTAAAATGTAGATAAAGATATGGTAAAATAGAACTAAAAAGAATTTAGGTTTCTCCTTTCTCTTCTTCTTGAATGCTTTCAGGTAGTTCAAGTAGTGTGTTTGAGGTAACTAAAGATCGTGTAATAGGTTAGTGTTTAGGGAATACAACTTGGGAGCAGAAGTAATAAAGTGGGGAAAGGGATCCTTAAACAGAGAAGAGGTTTGAGATGATAAGCAAACAATATAGCAACACGCAGGGTGAGCTGGGGGGTGGGAAGAAACTGTCTGATGACAGTCACTGTTCTGCATGTGAGATCATCTCTTTGCTGCTTCAAAAATTGTAGTATGGGCCACATAGCAGCACTACCTCTGTGTTCCCAGGTCTTGAGATTTCCTGTCTTCAGTTAGTTTAACTGGGCACTCCACCTGTCAAACTGAAATCTCCAGCTCATGTGTCTCATCGCACACCACCATCTCATTTCTGTGAAATACAAACCTGCTTACAGAGGGTGTTTTTGGTTTAAAAAGCAATTAAGACTCTCGATTTTACCTAACACATCACCAACGACTGAGCTAGCCTAATTCTAGTATAATGTTACCACCTGATGATCTTCCACATCATTAAAAATATACGGTTGGTCCCTCCTGAATGCACACAATGGCATCTTAAAGAGGAATGAAAGATCTCGATTATTTTTTCCCCTCTGATCAAAAGTAGGTTTATCTTCTGTACTTCTGCATGCCCCTCTTCAAGTCCATCAATGAGGCAGAATCTGCGTGTGCTTCCTTCTGCACCCAGATCTGCCTGCCAGGCCTAATGCTAAACAAGAGATGGGAGACGTATCTTCCCTCAGGAGATCCAATTATTGAATGACAGCTCCCCCTTTTGCAGAGAAGGAGGGCCAGAGTGTCATTTCAAACAACGTGGGAGGATAACATAGCCTTAGTAGGCCACAGTATCCTTCAGTAATTATATCAGCCACCTGACACTGCCTTCTCACACTAGTACAGGAGAGCTGTTGCAGGATATAAAGAAAATTGCTTCCCTGTACCAATGGCTTTTGCTGTCCCAAGATAACCCACACGGTCCTCTGCAAACCTTGATGCCATCATAAAAGTCTCATCTGTGTGCAGAACTGACTTAATGGCTTCAACTGGTTTCATGATCCCTCAGAAAAGAAAGGGTTTAGCTAACAAAGTAAGACAAAAGAATTTGAAGGTATTGAAGAGGAAGAAAGTAGCAGGGGTTGCTCTTTACTGGCCTCATCTCCAGTGACAGAAATAATGTTCTTTATCAAAAACATTCAGTAAAAGATTTCTTCCAGAAATGATGAGAACACACAAATTTCTACTCGATATTTTACACCTGGAAATGTAAATATTTGCATGAAAGTACATGTAACTTATGTGCTATCCAAATAAAAGCAGAAGTATTGTTCAGCTTAATGAAAAGCGAGCATAAAATAAAATAAAGGAATAAACAACAGCTCACTCACAGTTCCCTGCTCTGGAGAGTCCAGGGCTGCAGACTGGTTCCCTGCTGTCTATTGCATATTTTAAAAGGGGTGATTTGCAGCCTAGAAACAGATACTCTGAGTGAAGAGACAAGATACACTGAAAAGCTAAGGCTGGACTTTCATTTCTTTGGCCACAAGGCTTCTGCTTCTGCTTCCCACCTCCAGGTGAAAAGTTGAAGAGCTTTTGTGACAAGCTACAAAAGAGCAAAAGGATTCCTACTAAAAAGCAAGGAAGAACATCAGGTACCTTGTATGAATCATACAAATGAAGCAAGTTGTATGAATTAGCAGTACCGCTGTCAAACCAAGGCCAGAGGCAGCGTGTGTTACAGCTCTTTACCTGTGTCACAGCTGAGATGGGTACTGGCTTCCAAATACAAGAGCGCTCTTAAGTCCTTCTGCTAAGTTTCTCCTTCCCCTTTTTCCTCCCAAAAGACGTAGCACCATGAACTGGCAGGTGCGTTATCTGAGGCGAGAGTGTTCTCTGCAAGGGTGAGATGGGAGAGAAACAGCCAGGAATAAGGGAACTGTAAGTTTACAAGATGCTGATCTCATTTCTTTCTTTTTCTTTGGGTTTTGGTTTTTTGTTTTTGGTTTGGTTTGGTTTGTTTTTTTATTTAAAAATTAGTAACTTACCTTGCCTACTTATAAAGATGTATAGATTTGTGGGGAGAGAGAACTTCCAAGCTTACAGATGTACCCACAGAAAGGGTCCTTATACCCACCTCATGGAAAAACACTGCATTATGGCAACCTGGCATCTCACCTCCATGGCACTGGACTCCCAGGGATAAACAAGCTCAGATCTCCGCTAGAAATTCTGTCCAGTACAAGAGGCACTCACACACTGATGTACAATCCACAGAGCCCACATCTCCTTTACCAGGTCCTTCAGACATTCGTGCCATGGCCTGCTTAATCCAACACTTGGGACCAGGCACAAAGGTTCCAGTCACTCCTGTAAGAGCCCCCAGATTAACATACCTCATGGATGCAGCTTTCAGGCCACCACCTCCGCAGCTGCCTGCCAAGAAGCAGCGGCACAGCTTACAAACAGAAACAAAACATGCAGCCACACTTACACCAATGAATACAAGTTCTAGCTCTGGCACAAGGAGCATTTTCTTCTTTCCTCCTCAAAGAAGTAATGTCATTGGGAAATAAACAAGGATTCCTTCAGGACACATGCAGCAGCTCCCAGAAAGCATGGGAGCATCTCCCACCAGTCATTTGCTCTCCCAAATGGTTGCTCCCCATAAGGTATCGGGCAGTTCAGACACAAGTGCTTCTTTTAAACCAGATATTCACTGCCAGACCTGAATGACTGGTTTCTGTTTTGCTCATGTCTGCCAAGACCTCAATCGTGAGAAGAATTTCTCAGCATTTAGGGGGAGGAATATTTTTGTTTGTTTGTTTAAGGGACAGCGACGTTAGAAGCAAAACTCGTTTTTTATATAAGAGATTATGCACACAGTCCACCAATCTTCTAAAAAAGCTTTTTGATTTTGGGCTGAGGTTTTCCCAGTCAATTATTTTAGTCTGTCTTTACTAAGAGCAATTTGATGTGATGAGTCTCTGTCACATTTCTGGACAGGCTGACTCAGCTTCCTCAGTGGAAATAAGCAATTTAAGGAAGGAGGGAAGGAAGACCATCTACTCTGTCTCCATCTGTGCATCTGAAGATGCAGATCAGATTCTGATATTATTTGCTGATGCCAGTTTCTGATGCTGTGGCGCATTTTTCAGATGGGTTGTTTATAAATTCTGTAGCTGGCTTCAATTTCTTAGCATTAGAAGTAATATCCTGTCACCATTACCCTTTCAGGCTTTATGCTCACTTTTAGTTGGTGTTGACCACCATCAGAAACAGGATGCAGGATGAAAAGAATTACTGTTAAATCCAGGAGAATGTTTGCGACATTAAGGCAAGAAAAACAAATCAAGAACAACTGATGATTACACCTCAGTAACATTGGTTTTCCATACAAAGCTTTTATTTATCCAAGGATATTTGCAAATACCAATAACTGACACAAATTCCACTTTTCAGCCCTGCCCACCAGCTACTAGGCCCATGCAACCATCACTACCCACACCTGTGGTTTCCAATGCACACCGACTGCTGAGCCTGTGGTGTGGCTGAGCTGGAGTGTCCTGCTCTTTCTGCTTTCCTCCCAGTGATTTGGAGATTATACTTTTCATAGGAAAGCAACTGATTTATCTGAGCTGCTGCCTCTGCTCATCCACTCACCTCTGGCAGCTTCAGCATCATTTGGGTTCCTGGGTCCATGGTTCCAATTTATCCTAGTTTCCAGAGCAACCAAGTCTCATTCTTAGTGCTTCTTCTCAGCTGATTTGGTTATGTGTCTGCTTCCTGCATATTCTGACTTCTCTGCAGTGCTGAAGACTGGTATCACAGGTTCGGAGAAAAAAAATCCCAGTGCCAAAGTTCTTTTTTTTGTTTGTTTGTTCGTTTGGCTGGTTGGTTGGTTGTTTTAATGTGCATTACATTTGTGGCTTCTCTTCCTTCAGTGTTTGCCACATGTAATGCTGTGTTGAAGGACTGTCACTGTATTTTTCCCACTAGATTTCCCCTTTGGTAGGGTTCCTCTGATATTATTGCAACCTCCAGTGGAACAACCTCTTTTACTGGTATTTGGGGATTATGTAAATGAAAAGATACCATTAGTGGAAGTGCCATTGTATGTATCTTTTCATTTTCTGACACCAATGTTTCTGTTTCTGCTGTTCGCCATTTTGTGTAAAAGCCTCACAGGATTTTTTTCTGAAATGTTTATTTTCTGGCTACCCAGTCCTTCCATGCATCTCCCTGTGAAGTCCCTCACATTGGGTAACTATCTGTTCCCCTGCTTCTTGTACACACCTGTGCCTCCTTTCCTTTGATCTTCTCTGCACTGGTTTCTTAATGCATTTTGCAGTACAGTGGAAGCCATCAGACATCCAAAGATTTCTGTACAGCACAAGGAAGCAGGGGATCCCAGGAGTGATGGGGTGTGTAAACAGGCAATGTGGTATGCAACGCACCCAGCATTAGGGACTTGGTCAGCTTCAGGAAACACAACAAGATTAGCTTGCTCAGAGGTGATTCAGCTCAGTTTTATGTTCATCCTCTCAGCATTCATACATTAATTTCCTTAAAGCTCAGGCCATGGACTCAAAACCAGATTTAAACTCAAAACATGCTTAACATGTTCAGCTCTTGGAGTCCACACACATCACTTGTGAAATGAGGGAAATAATAGCCAGAGTCTCCAAAACTCCTGTAGCTATAAAAAATAAGTCTAAAACTAGAGTACTTCAGAACAGTTTTTCTTCAGTCTTACAGTAATGCTGCATTACAAGTCTGTCAACAAAAAAAGGTTCATTTTCTTTGTTTTTACCCTAAATTCATTCTTTTCTAAACACCTAAAATTCAAACAGTATTTCACTGGAGTCTAAAGCTCATCCCTCTCCCATCCTCCCCAAGTCCTTTAAAAAAAAAAAATGCATCTTTAAAAATCAAATTACAAATGCATGGACTCCAGGAGCAGTACTTGCCCACTGTGTCACTGCCCCCTTTTCAGCTCCCAGTGAAGCACCTCACTCTCCCTCATACTCCTCTGATGCTATTTTCTCCCACATTTGCTCTATTCCAGACAGTAGAGAAGTCATTTTTTTCCAATCTTGTCTTTCCATGCAGTAGCAACCTCATTTACAGGCAGGGAAAAATTAACGCTGGGTAATTAGGTGAGTTGCACAGGAATGCGAGTTGAGTTGGTAATGCACTGTCACCCCAAGCTCGGGACAGCTGCCATACCAGCACCCTGCATATCCCATGTGCCATCCGGACCATGCATGAATCATCTCATCACCATCCAACACCTTCAGTCCGTCAGGTCACAGCTCCCATTTTCTTTCTGGTTCACTCCATGCTTCCTGGCTTTGACATTCATTAATTCTACAACTGGGTCACCAACCCAGCTTGCTGCAACTCCAACACCTCCGATCATCCCAGACACTCGCTGTGCTCCCCTGCTAGTAAAAACTCTTTCTGTATGCTGGGGAAGTGTAGAAGGAGGAGAGGAGTGGGTTTAGTTCATTTTGGGTTAGGAGTACCAGCAGATAGGAGGGCTGGTGGGCTCAAGCCCCTGCACAGAGCACTGCACCCCGTGACTGTTCCTCCTCATTTCCAGGGAGTCTCAGGAAGTCCCCTGCCCCACAGAGGGGAAAGAGCTGTTTTGGTGCAAGATGAGAAGTGGGTAAATTTGGTTTTGCTTTGGAAAGGAAGTGCTAAACCCCCTGTGAAGCAAGGGCAGGAGTCCCTGCCTGGGCTGCTGAGGGGGGTGGAGAGGGTTGAAGCAAAGGGGAAAACTCTACTGAATTATGCCCTATTGGCAAGGTGAGGCTGTACAAAGCACTGAAGTTTGATGTAAAAGAAGCAAAGTTCGGAAGGACAGGATGTTGTAATAGAGCAGCCCAAACCATCTGAGAGGGAGGATGAAATGCCTTTAAAGCTCAGGGTGAGTAATTTATAAACTTGAGGATGGCTGGAAAGCTGAGTGGAAAAGAGACAAGGAGCTTACGTTTCTTAAAGATCAGATGATTTTTTTTCTGGAAGTGTGGGGCAAAACTTTTCCCATCAAGGTCAGGCAGAAATACATGGTTTGGAAGAGCACTGAGCAATCTGGAGAAATAAAAGTTTTGCTTTTGGAGAGGAAATTTTTCACTTTTCATAAGGAAAATATGTCAGCTAGACACACTACTATAAATTAAAACCAAATTCAGTTAGAAAAGCAAAGCTTTACAGTAGTTTGCCCTCTGTTAGAATCAAAGAAAATGCCTGGGACAATCGGGTCTTGATGTTGTGTCTTGCATCAGCAGTCGTGCTGGTCTCCACCTGGAGCTCCTTGCGCTCTTGTCTGTACCATGGCAGGGCCCCGAACAGTGCTCGCAGAAAGTGGGCAAGCGTGCACAATAAAAACCAGTCCTATCAGCAACGGCGAAGGTGGATGAAGCAGTGAATTAGCTTCCAAACATCTGTTATCCGATGTATAACTCTTTCTGTGTATAAGAAGAATGAAATGAAGACGTCAGCAGATTTTTTCACTTTCCCAGACTTTGATACTAGTTTTTGACAGAAAAGATGAGCCTAATTATTCCCTTTACAAAGTGTTTACAAAGTTACAGCTCTTCCTCTCAGAAGGAAGTCATAATACTGATGCCACACCCCCATTCCTGACAAGACCTTACATCTGGAATCCTTCCTTATTCTTTTTGTTTTATGTGGTAGATTTGCCATATGCCATAAAATACATCAACCACCACCAAGCCGAGGCAAGTAGCCCCCTGTATCCATTTTGGCCTGCCACTCGTTGTCAGTTAACCCCATGCTTAAAGGTTTGGGCCCGACTGCTCTGACTTAAGTAGACACGTTTAGCACCGTGGATTTGTGCTGCTTTTTTCGGCTGATTGCTGGTTTTGGTGAAGCATTCAGCGCATTTCCCTTGTAAGCGGCCCGGCGCAGGGCCCGCTGTAGCAGTTTGACAGCAGGGGGCAAGAGCGCACCAAAAATGGCGCGGCCAGGGCTGGGCGGGACCGGCGGCGCCTCTCCCGCGCCCCTCCCCTTACTCCCCGCCCGTGGGCCCGGCGGCTGCCAAGGTGGCGGTAACAGGGGTGGCGGTAACCGGGGGGGCTCCGTCTGGGGGTGAGGGGAAGTGAGCTTCGCTGCTGCCGAGGAAAGCGCGCAAGTGCAGGGGAGGGGAGGGGAGGGGAGGGGAAGGCTGTCACCGAGAGGGAGGATCGGGGAGGGGGAGGCGTGTCCTCCTCGTTTATTTTATACCCGCTTCTTTTCGTGCAGTTTGCTTCTCTGACTTTTTTTTTGTCAGTCAGGCTTTCTGGAGCTGTACTCGAGAAATGAAGTCGCTGTTGGAAGTGCTGGTTATTTTAGGTGTATTGATCTGTATCTCTGGGAGCTGTCGCACCTTCGCTACGTACGGGAATGCCCTTCTGGATACGAGTAAATGTAAGACTCTGGATGGTCCCGTTCCCTTCCAAAAGCAGAAGACGCAACCCCTAACTGAAGTAGCTGTCCTCAGGTTGTTTACTGCTAGAATCAGCTGGGCAGTAGAGACTGCATGAATAAAAGTCTTCACATGTTCATTATACAGCTGATCTTTTAAAAATTACTGCAGTACACCTTCCATGAAAGCACAAGCCAGCTCTCCATTAGTGAAACTTTATTTCCATTCCTTAAATTACCAGAATGTTGCTTTTATCTTTTTTGGCTCAAACCAGGACAGGCCTGTTTGTCCTTTCGTTTGGAAAGACTCTTAATGGTTTTTTTCCTAGCAAGAATTTTCAACAAATTCTTTTTCAACAATTTTTACTTTTAAAACTTATCTTTAATAGACGCAATTTAAGAAAGGAAACGACAAAAATACTGCTTTGCAAGGCAAACAGAACAAAATACTGCTTTGCAATGCAAAATCTTGCTTTGGTTTTTTTCACAGACATGTCCCATTTTCTTATGCATCTTCCTTTAGGAAAGAATATGCAGGGAATTTGGGGAAAAGTTTAGGGAAATAAGGGTAAGAGGAGAGGGCACTATCCTGGCTCTTTCCAGACTTCAGTATTGATGCAGACACAATACTTCCCCATTTATTATACATTTACAGATTGTTTACTTCAAGGACATGGAAATTGATATTTATCATATACATCACTTGTTAATGTTCTTACTTCCTGACTGGATGACCGAAAAAGGAAATTAAGCTGTGTTGAATGTCTTGTGTTACTGATAGCACAGAAAAACAACAAACTTCACAGAGAGAGCCGAAGCCATTATAGGCCTATGGTGCTTAAAAGTAACCAATTATTGCTTGCAGAGGTGTTGCTTTAGCTGTGATAAAAGTCTGAAGGTAGACAAAGTTGGTGGGGAGAGGTAATACACTTTATTAGATTAACTCTTACCACTGGACAGCTTTTTGGGCTCACAGGTACTTTTGACTCCGGACAGAGAGTCTATAAGCATGTATTTCCTTTACTTAAGCTATGGAAGGTATCATGTATGGACCACATCCTTTGTAAAGGAGTTTGCATCCTGTGCTGTTAATGCTGCAACATTACGGCTGCTTGCAGTATAACTTGCATGGAGTCCCACTGCAGAAGAACAAGGGAGCTCCCAGGTTACTCCAACTTACTGGTGATGTTTCTGCAGATGTGTTTAGCCAGCCACATGCTCTCACCACCTCAGCATGGACACATGAACCTCCTAACACTGTCAACCAGACCTCAACCTTCACCTGCTTGCTGAAGGATTGAAAGCTGCAGTTATGCCTTCCAATTTTGGGGCTTTTATAAATATTCTGTATTAAATTTTTACAACTGCAACTTTGCATCGTTTGGATTTGGATTTATGTTACCAGAAAGTTGGTGGGGTTTTTTTGCACACCAATGCACAAACCTGTTACTGCATCTGGGGAAGAACAACCCCATGTACCAGTACAGGATGGGTGCTGACCTGCTGGAGAGCAGCTCAGGGGAAAAGGACCAGGGAGTCCTGGTGGACAGCAGGATGACCATGAGCCAGCAATGTACCTTCATGGCCAAGAAGGCCAGTGGCATCCTGGGGGCATTAAGAAGAATGTGGCCAGTAGGTCAAGGGAGGTTCTCCTCCCTCTCTACTCTGCCCTGGTGAGGCCACATCTAGAAAATTGTGTCCAGTTCTGGGCCCCTCCATTCAAGAAGAACAAGGAACTACTGGAGAGAGTCCAGTGTAGAGCCATTGAGATGATGTGGGGACTGGAGCATCTCCCATATTAGGAAAGGTCTGCTGGGTCTCTTTAGCCTGGAGGAGACTGAGGGGGATTTCATTAATGCTTCTCAATATCTAAAGGGTGAGTGTCAAGTGGCTGGGACCAGACTCTTCTTGGTTGTGCCCAGAGACAGGACAAGGGGCAGTGGTCACAAACTGGAACACAGGAGGTTCAACTTAAACATAAGGAAAAACTTCTTTACTGTGAGGGTGACAGAGCACTGGACCAGGCTGCCCAGAGAGGTTGTGGAGTCTCCTTCTCTGGAGACATTCAAAACCCGCCTGGACGCATTCCTGTGTGACCTAGTCTAGGTGATCCTGCTCTGGCAGGGGGGTTGGACTGGATGATCTTCAGAGGTGTCTTCCAACCCCTGCCGTTCTGTGATTCTGTGATACTCTTTTTTTTTTTTGACAGATTCATTAAACTGACCGGGGAGAGAAAAGGAAAGGAAGGCACAGAGGACAACTGGATATTTTTATTTGAAGGATTTGTGTAAATCTTCTTTTATGGTCCCTGTTCAGTGGTCTTTGAAGTCAACAGTGTTCTTTGAATCAAACTCTATGGCTGTATAGGCTTTTAAATAGAAACTCCACACATTAGTGTCGTCCAGGTTAGGGACTCCTCTTTTCCAGGCTAATATACTGAGTGTATCTCCTCTTTACATGCCTTACTAAAAGCATATGGGAAGAGAGGAAAGCAACCTCCCTGTTTCATGCAAGGAGTTGTGACATTTGGAGGCTGCACATGCAAACAGCTAGCTCCTCTAGGAAGCCTGCCGCTGCTTCTCCTAGCTGTGGGAAAAAATTGGAGGCCATAAGTTGGTTCTATTTTTGTCCAAACAGCCTGTGGAAAGCAAAATAGGGCTTCCTGTGAAACTCAGACTGCCTCTGAAGCTGCCTGAGCCTGCCAGGGGCTGTGGTGCGGTGTCACACAGCCCATCTCCCTCATAAGCTGTGTGCACAAGGTTATTAGGCAAGGACAACAAGGGTGGGCAATGGCACTCATGGGCAAGCCTGTGTTTTTCTTGTGAGACTTTGAACAGGTGAACAGCAATGTTGTTCCTTAGGGCCCTGTTTTCCACACAAGCTGGTAAGAGCAACGCATGGGCACAGGGGTGACCTTTGTATCTTGGTGTGTTAGCAGGAGGCAGTGAGGGAGAAGGTTGTGGTCGTCGCACTGATGCCAGTGTTGCTTCATGCTTGCTGCTCATCAGTCAGCAAGTGCTCCCTCAACAAAATTTTTCGGACATCTCTCATTAAAATGCTTTCCCCTAAAACAGCCACAGTTTGTTGCCAGGCTGTTTTTGTAGCTTCATGATAATCCTGGAATCCTCCAAAGCTTACAGACGCTTTCAGACCAAGAAGCAACAGCTGAAACAGCCCCTCAGTTTCAGTCAGAGTTGTAGGTCAGAAACCATCTACTGAAGTTGCCTGGGCTTAAATTCATGGGCTGCCCTTGACCTGTCCAAGTGAGATTTTGAGCTACTGATTGTCCTTGCTAAAAACATGCATAGGAGCAAGACCCAGTAACTGCAGTTGAATGATCTCATAAGGAGAACACAGGCAGGGCTTCAAGTAGCACTTCTCTCACCACTACCTTGCCTCTCCTTGTTACAAGCCCAGCCATACCTCAGAAAGTCTCAGTTTTCTTGCAGACTGTAATCTTTCAGTCCCCATTTTTTTCAACTGTTGGTGCTGTAACATTTTGGCACACCACAGGGAATCAGTAGCAAAGGGCTCAGTATGTGCAGCAGAGCCTCTTGCAGTTATGTGCAACAAACCCTGTAATGCCCTTCGCAGAGAATCACATTGCATCTTCACAGTAGGTGGCAGAGGAGAGCAAAGAGAGTTAGGTATCTTCCAGTTCCTGCTCTAGGCATAGCTATGGATCACAGATACCTATTTGTCCTCATGCCAGCATTGCTCTTCAGTCTAAATGGCCCTTTTCCTTTTACCTTCCTCTATGGTACAGGCAGCAATCATGCTCTCTACCTTCTCTTTGCTGAAGCAGCCAAATACTTCCATCCCCCTTCATGCCTATAAGACAGATGTCATTGTTCTTCTTTGAGGCAGTTGTCACAAAGGATATTTTGGCTCCATCTTTCCTAAAATTCCAGGTTTTAGAGCCAGAAGGTCTTATCAAAGGTACACCTGCAGCTGACTTGAGGACAATGCTTCCTGATCAGACACAGTTAATCATCAGCAGTATCCAGATAGTTTGTGGCTGGGCCTGGTGATGATGCATACACTTGGGGAATTTCCAGGTTTTGTTCATGATTCATTCAGCTTTGACTTCCCCAGCTGAAAAGGGAAGATCTCACAAAACATATAGTAATAGTTTGCATTATAGAGCACTTAACACAGAGCTTTGCACCAATTGAACTGAAGATTTTGAGATTACTCCTTCGTGGGGACGTCATGGTGTTACATCATGAGGTTGGATCTGTATCGGTTTTTCTTTTGTGTTACGTACAAGCACAGGCTTACATAAACCTTTTATAAGATTTGTTTTATCTGTCTCCAAGGCCGTTTACTGCTGCAATGGGAGAGGGCTTAGCTTCCCTTCCAGTCTGCCGTTTTGCTGTATCCCTGCTTTAATAATGACAGTAATGCAAACTGTCACTCTCCTTTTATTCCAAAGGCAGCTGACTTTGTACAACCTGACACCAGGTTTGCATCTTAGAATACAACTGCAGTCATTCGAATGGGTGGCAAGAAATGCTGCAGAGCATCCTTTTGACACCAGGAACATATGCATCTACTTTTGGCACTTCAGTGATAATGAGATGCACCTTATCAGTGTGTTATGTGAGCATCTGCAGCATCCTTAAGATGCTGGTCCCACTTCAGCAAACTGCTAGGTGTCTGGTGTAGTCAGAGGATGTGGTGGCAGCTTCAAGGTCAAATTGTGCTTATTGCTCACAATCGCTGTGCTTGATATATTCTTGAGAGTTTTGACATTAACAGGTTGACTTTTGTTCTTATGGAGCAGAAGCTTGCAGAAACTCACAACCTGTCACTCACCATGAAGGTGCTCAACTCTGTGAGCATTGCAGCACTGCTAGCAGCCACACATAGTTAGCACAGGCTGGTACCCTGCTGGGATTGCTTCTCCTGGTGCCGTCACCACACTCACACCCCCTGCCTTTCACTGTACGCTGATGGCTGCTTTAAAACCCCACAAGTTCCTGCCTCTCTGGGCATGCTCTGCTTTAATGGGGACAGGAGACATGATCACTACTGGGCCCACTGCCCTGTGTCTCACCTGGCACCTGCAAGCATCCCAGAGGCAGGCTGCACACCCTGCTCTCCACCTGTACCTGCAAGTGTGCTCAGCTCCTAGGACCCTGTGCCTCAGGGGCAGCAGGGAGGCCTCCTGGGAGCTGTAGTATTCCCAATGGTAGTATCCTGTTGCACGTCCTTCCTGGGGAAAGCCCCATAACCAATGAATATTATTCCCCATCTTTTATTTTGTCCTGCAATACTCTGCTGGAAAGGCAGAGTCCTTGAGACACTTCAGCTGACATCGCTTCCTCTGCCCCTGCATCCTTCACTCCTCCAGCCCCCCTCACCCCCAATTTGACAGTCTCCATGGCTTGCCCCGTGTTGTCACAGGCAAAGGGGAGATCCATTCCTCCACTGTGCTGTTGCCCTACCTTTGCCAATGACTCATCCTTGCGGTGATTCCTTCAAGAAGCAAGTTAGTACCATCAATTAAAAAAACAAAAAAAAAAACAAAAAAAACCCAAAACATTCAGTCCTTGCAGCTTCTCAGCTTCTTCCTTTTCATTTCGATCTGCAGGCTCTCCGAGGCATCTCATTTTGGGTGCTGAGCTGCACTGAGCACTGGTGCTGCTTTCCCAATGACAAGAATGCTCTGTTCTACTGGCCAGCACTGCGTGTGCACATGGGACATAAAATACTCTGCAGGACACTTTATCCATGTCCCCCTAGAGGCTCCAGGGAAGAAGACTCAGGCAGGTACGCTAGGGTGGCAGTGCCAAAATGTTGTTGGTCATCCCTGTGCCTCAGCCTAGGTGAAAGTCCACCTCTGGGCTCATCAGCGCTTCCCAACTAACAGCAGAGTCAGGGAACAAGGAGAGCAGAGGAGCTTCCCCACCCTGGGGGACCAGAGCATAATACTTATAATGAAGTACTTTTCAGCTGTTGTTTGAGCTGTTTCATCATTTATGTCTATTCCTCTCTTCACTGGGGAAAAAAATCAAAAGGCACAAGTGGAGGAAGCCTAGAACAGAAATGCACCTGCTTTGCCAGAAGAATGATAATGGCTCCACTGTGCACTCTCCTTGTATCCCAAAAATACCACTAGAGAGGACAGTTTGCAATTTGAAAGTGCCTCCTCCCCAGATTTAGTACACACTCAGACCTCAGAGGCACAGACTGGCAGAGATTCTCCAAAAGCAGCACTCACCAAGGTCCACGCGGGGCAGTGACAGAGCCCACAGCTCATGGCATTGCTCAATGTGGTCATGATTCACCCAAGGTGCCTCAGCTATGCTTTTTGTGTGTTCTCAAGTAGTCGTCTACCAAATGTCTAAGAAAGGCCATTTTCATTTTCAGCCCAACTGAATCCAATACTTTACTTCTTGAAAATAAAGCAGGTTAATGTTGATATTTTTTGGCCACATGCAGTTTGTAGAACACAGGAAATAACAGAAAACATCTTTTAACTACCATACCTGTTTTGTTTCATATCCTTCTGTCTACAGCAGAGAAATATATCTTCCTGTTAGCACATTCATTTCATTTTTACTAGGCTTGTGTAAACTTTAACTTCTGTGATACCCAATTCAATTTCTTTTGGGTTTCGGAGACAGTGCCAAAAGAAGAAAGGACACCTGAAGAATGTCTGAAGAGCATCCCTCACTTATTACTGTTTCTTGTATCCCACCACCCCACCCTCAATTAGGTTGTCAGATGAAACCAATAGCTCTCCTTTAGGCTTCTCTGTTCAGAAAAGAGATCGTACAGCACTGAAAGGGCTTCCTGGAGGAGAAGGCTGATTATTTGAGTTTTGTCCTGTAAGCCAGTGCAGGCCAATGATGTTTTACTGAGTTGGCTTCTCATAATTCTTAAATATCTAGAGGCAGAACAGGCAGCAAAAGAAGCAAGCCCATGCTCTCACAGTGTCTTGACACCCGATGGGACACTAACATTTAAACAAATCCAACACACTAAATGACAGTCTCTCATATACCATTATACATACAGATGGTGAGTTACATTGTTCCCAGTTTCACTCTAGATTTTGCATGGGTTCTCAGTACTTTGGAGCCCTCAGCAGTCGGTGCATCTCCACAGGACCTTCACGATCAGCAGTACGGAGAGCAGCTGGCCCAGCCTTACCACCCATGTTCAGTGCTTCCTTTGCCTCTCTTGTGACAGCCTCACACCAAGTTGCAAAGCCACATCTGCAGTATTTGCATGATGCCAAATGACTGCTCATAAATCATTCACATTCTCCCCCTTCCCTCTCCTTCCCTTGCCTCTCTTCTCCTCACTTTCCCATTGTTGGCTTCTGTCCTGAAATAACTTTCTATTGCAGAATGTCTTTAAATCTGTGGTGTTCACTGGTTTTCACCTTTCCCTTTTTAGTAGTGGTTTGCCTTCTTTGCTGCTCTTCATAACTTGGAATGGCAGACAACAACCTAAGAGATTATTATGTTCTGAATACTTAAAAGAAACCTTTGTTTTAAATTGAAAGGTCAGTTTTCAAGTCAAGTATTTCATTATCACTGCAAAAACCACTGGTTTTCCTTGGAAGAGAAATGAAACTTGAGAACTGGTTCTCCTCTTGCTGCAGAGGACTTGATTCTCTCCTAGCCTATACGTGATATAGGTATTTAGCCCTGTGATATAGGTACTTTTCCCTGTGTAGCCCCAAAAAGTAAATGTGTGATATGCAATGCTTATGAATGGTATACTGTCATGATTGTAAAATCTATAGGAAGACCAGCTTTATTGCTGCATGGTATTAGTCTTTAACACAAACAAACTATGGAGAATTAATGCATCTCCTTTTTCTTTACACAAAGTTTATGCTTTTATATTAAAATTACATCTGAATGGACAGATGTGAGATCAAAATAAGGAGTTGAGTTTTTGTGTAGAGAAGCAAAAGTGGTGACTCTGAAAAGAGCAGTTCCTCAGCTGAACCTTGGTGCTAAGTCAGCACAACTCCCACCGAGAGCTCTTGAGACTGAGCTCAGCTGAGGTGCAGAAATGTGTCAGGAGGGCACATGCACGGTAGTGGAGGAGCATGGGGATGCAGGAAGAGCAGCCAGGCGCAGTGATGTGGATTTGCAGTGCGACTCGGAGTGTATCCATACAGACCCTGGTCCTCAGGGAGGGTTGGTGAGCACCAGAGCACAGCCCTGCAAGATCCACTAGTGGCTGCTCCCAGTCCTGCCCCCAAATCCCCACAGGGCCAGGTCAAGGGAACCTCATGGTTGTACTCATGGACCTGGCCAGAGAAGTCCCTGCAGCTGGGGATAGGAGGGTTTAATTCCTGTTGATTCCTAAGGCAGTAAGGTACCAGCATAAATATGGTGTTAATAATCTCTGTCCTCATGGAGGTGAGGCAAGGATTGCTGCTATGAAGGCTCTCAGACACTGGTAAAAAATATGCTTGATGCATGCAGCAAGATAAAGACTGTATGTAGATTGTATGTAAATCTATCTTTTTTTAGACTAACTAATGCAAATGGGGCAAAAAATTGGCAAGCAGTCAGGCATGCGAGCACACCTTCCCTCTCCGTAAGGCTGCAAACTTGTTCTTGCTTACAATTTTAGACCAACCCTGCTGTAATCCTACCACCAATTCATACAGAAATTAATTTGAATGAGTGTGGTATTCTGTGGATGACTACAACTTAAATTTCAAAGAACTGTTTGGCAATGAGGACAAAGTTGTGGTTCAAGCACTCTAGAGATGCAGGTTTATTTCCTTACGGCATCCTGAGTATCACAGGGCGTGCTGCTGAGCAATGCAGCTTTCCAGCTCCTAAGATAAAGATGCTCTTTCACTGATATGATGTTGGAATATTATGGTGAGTTTTTAAAATGTGTCCCTTGGATTCAGTTCTCTATATTGATATCAAACCACAGAGCTAGATAAGAAAGAAGTAAGAAAAACAAGGTAGAGCATATTAGAAGTTGAGACCAATTCACACAAGCCTCGTAAGATTTGGAGGTAGAAGGTAAAAATACTGATGCCATATTTCCTAGAATTTTGAGATGAATTTGTGAAGATTTTTAAGCCACAAAAGACTTACTGTCAAACTTCTGACACTTTGGAGATTTCTTTTCACCAAATGGCAGACTTTTTGTACAGTCTGCTTACAGTGTCACAGTGAGGACACATTCAAGTAGAGGGAAGTAGAAAAGTTGGTACTGTGACTTTGGAGTTTCTCTAAAGTTCCCAGGGATTCAAAGAAAGCAGACGATCAAGCAGTTCCCCCTGTTGAAGTAGTCTTGGCCACCTGGAATATATCCTGTAACAGTGTGACATTGCTCTGGGTTACTTCGGTAATCCAATAAATGTGAATTCAACCCTGGGGAAACAGAACTGTGCAAAAATGTAATTATAGCCTCACAAAATTCATACTTTCCTAATATTCCATTGCTTTCCCAAGAGAAATATATTACCTTGGGGACTGAAATGGGTGTGTATTTGCAACATCCATCATTACAATACATGTAATCTACTGCCACTTCTACCTACAAGTACAAGCTGCTAGACTCTGAGGTGCCCTTACTGTGGCAACTCCAGTGAAATCAGAGTACTCATGTCAAACAAAATATGCATGGGTTTAGATGAGAATCAGAGCCATTAAAACAATTCTATTTTCAGATTATTCCTGCTCTTTACCTCACACATAGGTCCACACTTCATCTTTTCACAGAGATATGCTGGCTGCAGTGGACCTACCCCAGTTTACACTAGCCAAGGACTGGAATATGTGTGTTTAAAACTGCCAAAAAGTCCTTGAGTGGAATATTCCCTATGGGAATTACTCTGAGGATTCCTCCAAAAACGTGCTTGCTCAGAAAATCAATCAGGATTTTTCAACAAAGCTCCTTTTCTTTAGAAAATGTTGTTATTCTAGCATTGGTGACCCACAGTCAAAAGAAGAAAACCACTCCTGTCTCCACCACCTTTTTCCGCCACAACAACCCAAGCTTAGGGAGCTCACAGGTTCAGACACTTTTTGAGAACGGAGACTCTAAGGTGAACATCTCTGCTCTGTGACACTAACTAACCTGCTCTGACCATTTGGGCACGACTGAGACTCACTTTCTGATTCCTTGTGTACAAAAACACTGAAGTCTATTTCATTTTGACATGAAGTAGAAAATGGTTGAAATCGCCTATCTTGGACGTGCATGGCAAAGCTGTTGGCAGCAGGGTAGCTGCAGGGGTGGCCTCTGTGACAAGAGGCCAGGGCTGCCCTGGGTACCAGCTGGCTTCAACCAACCCACCACAAGGCACAGCTGAGCTCCTTAGCCAAGATAGTGGCACCTCTGAACTGACCAGAGGAGTCAGTGGTACTTCTGTGAGAACATATGTGATAAAGGGTGGTAAAAACAGAGAGACGGGACAGCAAGGCCAGAGGAGTAGGAGGCACTGCATAGCAGAGCTGGTAATACCCCCTCAAAGGGACTGTGGCACATGGATAACCCATGGCAGAGCAGGTAACCCCCAAAGAGACTGCAGCCCATGAAGGACCCACGCCAGAGGATAGAAAAAGAGTAAGAAGGAAGGAGCAGTGGAAGAAAAGAGTGAGAAACAACAAATGGCAGAAAAAAAACACTGCACCCTGACCCCAAGCCCCTGTCCTGCCCACAGCCTCACCAAAGGGAGTGAGTGCAGCCTGCAGCGATAACAAGGAGAGTGGAGACCAGGAAGGGCTAGGAGAGGGGTCTGGAGTCTAGATGAGCAGAGGAAAAGTGATTTCCCTAAGTTGTTAAATATTTGTCTTCTTTGTTTCCCAATATCTAAGTCAGTAATTAAATGTTTATGTTAATTGGCAATAAGTTGAAATCTTTCCCCAAGTCCAGTCTGTTTTGCCCACAACAGACACTGTGGTGAACAATAAGAGATCTACCTGTCTTTACTTCAACCCACATGTTTTCTCACTCTTGGTCCTCCTGTTCTCTCCTCTTCCTGCTGGAGAGGGTGAACAAGTGGCTGGGTGTGTGTTTGACTGCTGGCTGGGGACAACCCACCACATCCCCAAAACTTTTGTGGCACATGAAAATCATCTCCTGTCCTCTCTGACTGATGGAGTAGCTGTGGGGATCATGAAGCATTTGAAAGGGCTGCCTGAAACAGCCATGAAGTCTCACCATCAGGGTTTTTAAGAATCTGTGTGTGAACTATCTGCCAGAAATTACATTGTAACCCAGGTGAGGTAGGGGAATAGATGAAGTGATCCGATTTCCTATGACCATATGGCTTAGACTCCCATGTTTCTAATGTTCCAGCTTCCATGGATCTCATCATTCAAAAATGACAAATGAAAGGGATCTACGTTCATGTTTATGAGCACACACAAATGGATAGTTTTGCTTTTATCATGAACAAACACTTTCAAAATTTGGTTTTCAAATAATGTCACATTTATTTCATTATGACTTGTATAAGAAGAATTGAAGGGTGCTTTTTCACAGTATTATTAAATAGCAATGGAACAAAGTAATCACTTCAGGAATACTGGTGTGTATCTTATCTCCTCGCTCTGTCAGCAGCAATGCAGACACCACACAGCTGAGTGCTTCCTGGAGTGCCAGCAGGAGTTAACCAGGCTAGGGCAATGCAGGCAGGAGTCCAAGGATGATACTGAGGAAAGGAAAACTACAACTTTGTAGGGTTTTTCTTATATGTTTGTTTGGTTCAATTTGATTCGTTGGTTTGGTGATTCCTAAAGGTGCGCATTGGCCATCCAAGAGAAAAAGAATGGTATTTGTGTTGTCCCATGTTGGCCAGCCAAAATATTCTAGACTTTTCCTCCAAGCTGGTATGGATAAGGCAGCTAAGTTTCTAAAAACCTCTTATGACGTGTGGTCTTCTGGCATAGTCTGTTGCTCTTTGTAGCCTGGACCACGCTGTTAGAGTGCAGATGTAATGTGCTGTGGTCCTGATGTGTAAGTGTAACTGTGTGATGATACTGAAAGAAGAATAACTTGTTGCCTTTTTCCAAATCAGCAGAGCAAAAAAAATAATTACAGAATTTAAAAAAAAAACAAACAACAAAACAACCTAATTTTGAAATATACCTGTCAGTAACAAGTCTCAAAAATATCCAGTGGAGGAGGTAGGAAGATAGGAAGTGTTCAGTATTTTTTCTTGTCTACCGTATTTTTTATCACAACAATTCTCGTGAGTCTTTCAATGCTATATCTGCACAGAGAGCATCACCCAGTCATTGGTAGCTGATGCTGCTCCTCAGTGTCCCAAACACATGGGGACTTGCAACTGGGGAACTGAGTATAGCTAATCTCAGATGAACCTGTCATCTTATTACTGAGAGCATTTTTCCATATTGTAGACGTTCTTCAGCCACTTAGGGTCAGGGATTTTTTGTTGGGCTTTTTTTCCCCACAAAAATCATTATCTTAAAATGTTCCTGCCTCATTTAACAGCAATTACTGCTCATATATTTCCATGGTGTAATATTGTAATGTAAATTTAGCTTGACTGCATGATGATGCAGGGATCTGAAAGTGCTGGTGAAAGTGTTGCCGTGGGAATCCACATTGAGCTGTGACAGAAACATCCTACACTTTGACTATAATAAAGCCAAAGGGTTCCTGAGACCTTCCACCTTATCCTCCAGCCATGCCCACTCTCGTAAAAGCTGGGTAAACCACAGCATGTAACTGAATTACTCAAAAATGGGACCCCTGCTGCCAAGCAGTGGCAGGACCATTGGAGGCAGCACCTATATTTTTTACAAAAAGACCCCATATATAAAGTAGAGAGAAAGTACTGGAGTCCAGCAAGTGCCATGCTGACGTCTTGTCCATTTAGGATGTTTGCAGACTAACAAAGTCCAGCACAGCTCTGGAAAAGAAAACCAACAAACCTGCTGTTTTGCCATTTTTCTCCCTAAAGAACATTTTGCCATTGCCCAGGTGCACTCCAGGGGAAGGGCCCGAAGCAGCAGCAAGCCAAAACATCAGTGGCAGACAGACTGCAAGGTATGGTAAACCCAATATAAGTGAAGGGAGGCCTCTTGCCTGCATCATTGAGATCTGTAATGCCCAGACATTAGGTCACTGGTCTCTCTTAGGAAAAGGCATGTGTTCAAGGAAAGCAGATTGTGTTGGCTGTCAGTTCCTGATTTAGCCCCTATTCAGTGTTTTCTATTTGAATTTGGCTACCCTAGCCAAACCCTGCTTGGATGATTGACATTTTTATAAGAGACTAGCAAATAGCAGATGACAAATGATTTACATCTCCTGCGGATTTATGAAGTTTTGGATTTATAAACATTTTCATGACTATGCCGCAACTATCTAAATGTTTCCAAACAAAGAGAAACAGAAGCTCCAAGGAGTGAAGACCTCAGTATTAGTCAGTTATCCCAGTAACTGGAGTTTTGGTATGGAATGAACCCGACACTTGACCTGTCTTTTACCCTTTGCTCCATCCCTTTCACTTCCATTGCCCACTTCTCACGGTTTATTCTCTTGCTTGCCCATGTGCTCTCACCCTTATGAATTTTAATTCAAGTGTGCAGAGGTTTTTCATGTTATGTTGATTTCTGAGACATCTGGAAAGCTTAAGGATACTGTTTTTGAAAAGCCTTTAATATGAAAGCAACCTATGCATTTACAGGCTGTGACTTTCAATGAAATGCAGTGGCAATTCACTTTCTGTGGGACAGCCTGTGGTACTCAACTCTTCTCTCCTCCCAGTGCTTTACTGATAAACACATCCTCACACAGCAAGATGAAATAAATCTATTTACTTAAGACACTGAGCTGCACCAGTGTGACAGCATTGCTCAGTATCTGCAGTCCAGAAGACACCTTCCTGCAGCAACCGCTTGGATGCTGTCAGACTTTGCAAAGCCACCACCTCCACCCAACCCTTCCCATCACATGGCTCAATATTCCCCTTCCCAACTCCATTGCATCTCCACTGTAAAACATCTTTGGCCAGCCAGCTCCAAGTTTTGGACAAACAGATAAGTTTGTTGTGGTGGCACAAAAGGCGCCACCTGAGGTTGACTCTCCTGAATGTAAAGTCTTAAGTGTGGTGCTGCAGCAGTAGTCATGACCTATTTCCATTTAAACACCAACCTCCCATAACCTGCCTTTTGGAAGTTCCCCATTCACGTAATTAACTGTAAGCCTCTCTTTTCATCCTACCTTGCCCCTCTGCTAATTTAATTCGGTGTAACCTCCTCGAAACAAGGTGGTTGGCTCCATCATTGAAATTCATGAGTGAACTTTTAATCTCATTTAGGGGTCAAAATGGGAGGTGGAGCACAGAAATTCTCGAGTCCTGGTATAATGTTACTGCAGCTCATTGCTCAGTTGTAGAAACCATCAGAGTATTTTATGAGGTGCCCCTAAGGCGTACCAGCCTTGTCTGCCCCAGGATTATGTCCTCACTAAGCTCCTGAAGTTCTGGTCCAGCCAGGACTCTGCTCCAGTACAGGTGCAGGTTGCTGCAAGGAAGGTAAACCGTTCACCCCACTACAAGCAAAATAATCTGCCAGGGACCTTGCTCCTGGAGCCCCACCTGCCCACCACTGTCATTTTACATTTCCCCTGTTCAGCTGCAAACAAGCATCCTGATGCTGAGGAAATCTACATCCAGGCCTATCAGTGAGTGCCACGTTAGCAGCAACTCTGGCTCAAGAGATCCCCACTGTATCCTCAATTAAAAATTGAGATCAGAACCAGCTAAAGCAACCTTTTCAAAAAGGTCCTTTTCAGAGAGAGGAATACTTGCCTTTCGCAACTATTCTTTTCCACATACGCACACTAGGAGTAAGCAATGAGCTACCGAAGTGCATGTGTGTATGTGCACACAAGCACAAACATATACATGCATCATAAAGAGATTTTGCTTTGAAACAACAGTAAGGCACATTTGCCAACACATAAATTAAAGGCAAGCAACTATATTAGGCAGGAGAGCCAGAACAGAGACCTGCAGGGAAACATTGGTCTCTCATTTGAGTAAGAAAGAGAGTCTGCTGATTGCTGAAAGCAGCTTTCTTGCTCTTTCTCTTCTAACACAAAATTTGCTGTCTTTAAAGGCAAGCTGTTCTCCACAAGGATTTGCTAAAAGGGTAAAACTGTGAGGGAAGCATTCCTCCTGCAGCAATGCCTAACAACCTTAACCGACCTTATGGGTCTCCATGCTCCAGCTCTGTCTCCTCTTCAGCTCTGCAAGAGCTACTTAACCTAATTACAGGGGAGAAGACACCTCAAGACTGTGGCAGGCGAGGAAGTGGGGGAGGGTGGACAACGCATGCTTTCGTCCCGTGTCCTCACGCATGATTTGTACAGGATGAAAAAAAATCCCCCTTCTCTTAAAAAAAAAATAAAAATAAAAAGATAAGCTCCACCTATGGGAAGCCGGGAGAGACAAGCCAGGAAACCTGCTTCCCGGCAGCCTGTGCTCCGCATCGCCCAGGGCCTCTGCGAGCAGCGCTGGCGCCAGGCACTGCTGCATCCTGCGCTGGGGACAAATCGTGTGGCACACGTAGCGCTGCCTCTGCAGGGACTGCAGCATCCTCTGCGCTTCCTACGGGTGGAGTGTAAAGCCATGGAAATGAGTAGGGGATCACTGCGAATTTCCTGCACGGAGATCTTGGTGGCAACAGGGCTGCTGAGCTGGAGGCAATGTGACAGCTGTGGAACACAGTAAATGATTGCAAGGGGAGTGAGCGGTTTTGTCGTTAATTCTTGTAACAGCAAAACAAGAGGGCATCTGTGAAATGAGCCTGGCAAAGTCTTCTTTCCTGATTTTTCTTGAGTTGCCTGTGGAACAACATGAGAGCTGGAGACAGGATGAAACAAAATGTTTCAGTAGTGCTTTAGAAAACTCTTGCTATGTAAGAAAATTTTAAAAAGCATAAAGGAGTCAAATTCCTCCTTAGGTCCCATGCATGCCTGTAACTTTCAGTAATAGAATCTTCCTCAAATAGCAACTTATGCAAAAGGAAAAATTCTCCACAATAAATTTTGTCACCTTTTTCTGAAATCCTTAGTTTAGTCCTTCTGGGTTCAATATCGTAAATAGCGGGCAGTAAGAGTCAGTATGATAACAGCACTATTTCAGACATTTCTGAAAGCAGATCATCAGTGAATGGTACAAAATGTGATCACTGAGGTGTAAGCCAGCTGCTAGGCTGTTTTCTGACAAGACGCATGTGTGTAATTGGCAGTACTGCCTTTTGCAGAAGAAGTGTGGTGAACTAATTCAGCCATTGCTGCAACCAGTTTTGAGAGTTACAGGAAAGGAGAAGGCTGTTTCTTCTGTTGGAAGACAGAGGGGTTCCTCCCATAGGCTTCTTCCCAATTCTTGTGTAAGAAGAGCTGCAGATAGTTTTTCACGGCAACAGATGGAGCAGTTCAGCAGCAAAAATTGTGCCGTTTTGCTTCGTAGAGAGAAGCCACACAGCACTCAATGGGAATCGCAGTGCTGCTCTCCCACCCTTTTGTTGTGCCGCCTCAGGACTCTAGCACAGCAGGGAAGTCAGGCTTGCCTGGTGTAACAGGCTCTGGAGAGCGACGGGGACAGAATAAGGACATGACATCTCTCTGGATTTGCTCACATTCTCACTTGGAGCTGAACCAAGCCTCCCAAGCATTTATTTGTGAAATGGATGTTTTTCAGTATGGTTGTTTGCAGAACAAACACCTCTGCTTTGCAGCTGAAATGCTGGGTGCTGTCTGTCACGCCCCA
>NW_010164644.1:0-18942 GCF_000695765.1 Mesitornis unicolor | reverse complement strand
CCTGCTGAAACCTGGGTGACACCCCAACATGCTGCACTGACAGAGGACTTTGGCTTCAATAAACCTGCGAACGGTGACACGTTTGCATTTCACCAAAAAAGTCCTAACTAACTGTAACCCTGAACTGAGGTGTGACCTTCAGGCAAGGTACAGTGGAAATAATAAGGACAACAGTATATCTGTTTATTGTACAGCAGAATGGAAAGGACAGCTAGAGTGTTTGAGTTTGTAACATGAGTCCCGACCACACCAGAGAGTGCCTAACGAGGAGACTTGACTGCATTCCTGAAAAATTGCAAAGCAATGCCTATAGGAAGCTTTATAGTAATTCCCCTGGGACAGTATCTCTTCCACAACATCTGCTTCCCAGGTCTGGTGCATTCCCAACCTCCAAAGTGTGTAAATCACCAAATATGCAGAACAGGATTTTTGAAGGAAGCAGTAAGCAATGGGTTTGGGCAGGGGTGAATTAAATTCTAGCCTAACTCTTTTGAGTTTATTTGATCTGCAAAACCTTACAGGCATGAAAGCAGATCTGAATGGACCTCAAGGTCTTGGTACAGTGCTTTTGTCACTCACCCTGCCTGCTGTCAGCAGCCCCAGGGATGCAGGGACATCTCTGCAGTCAGGGCAGTCAGGAGGAGAAGTGGGCTCTGAAATGTTGTGTAAGTAGGAGAAAGACTCAAATAAAGGGAAAAGTCTATCTCCTCCTTGTTCCTCAGGTTAAGTGATGCAGAAACACTCCAACACCACCAGCATTCAGGGAAATAGCACCAATCACATACAATTTGCAACTGATATATGCTGTGAGACTTATATATAGGTATTATATATTATATTATATGTACTATATATTATATGTATGTTGTGAGACTTTCTCCTTCAGAGAGGCAGAAAATGTAGAAATCCGTTCATGCAGCCCAAATTTCAAAACCTGACTTCCGTGGCGGCGGAGGTGCCCTAGCACGTAACCGGGTCAGTCCCACCCCGTCCTTTTCGTCTGAGGGTTTTACTGAATTTCCACGAAACACTGGCTGCTGTTGAAGCACGTCCGCTGCGGAGCGGAATTTGAGAAAGCCCCGATCCGATGTATAACTTGGAGCTTGATACGATTCACAGAGAGTTTTCTGGCTGACTGCGTGCAAAGGCAGCACCCTGCCAAAACTGCTGCCGCCGCCGTCTTTCCCGCCTCCGCCCGTGTGCACACACGCCGCGGATGTCCTGACCTCTGGTGGCAGTGGGCGGGAATTGCAGAGAACCAAAAGGGTTCCCCCCAAAAATGAAAAATTGTTATTTTTATTTCTTTTTTTATTATATTACCTCGATTTGTTCTAAAAAAATATGGGTAATTATTTGAAAGGATAATTTGGGCTTTTTCTCATTTTCTTGAGGAACTATAATCTGATCTTGACTGGAAATGCCATGCATGATTCTGTTACCTACTCTTTCAAAAGTTCATTTTTGTCCAAAAACTTCTACAAGCTTTCAGAGAACAGCCCAACAAACAGGCTTTACATAAGCAAGTGTTTTTTAGGCAGGCAGAGTTTCATAGGGCAGTTTATTAATGTTGTCCTATAGGAAAAAGCAGCCCCAGAGGAAGTAAGCTCTGCCTCGGCATCATGCTCCCTCTGCGATTGCATTCAATATGACATTTGGGGTGAAATTACCAAGCATAATATACTGGAGTTTAACTAAGTCAAGTGATTTTTTAAATTTTTTTTTAAAGAGGGATTAGGGGAACGTGCTTGAAATTTCCTGAGAAATTTGGCTGCTTAAGAAGCATGGCACTGGAAAGGGAGAGGGCCTCTGTGGAGTGAAGTGTACTTGTTCCTCCTAAACTAAAAGAGGTTTTTCCATGATCCAGACAAACACATAATAAATGCTGTTGAAATATCCTGAGCTCTGAACTCAACAATATCCACATGCCAGGCTGATCTACAGGTATTAATGTATATGCTGATTCCCTCTAACCCAGGGACCTTTCTCTTAATTTGATGGAGAAGACCCACCTTGTTGCACTGGAGCAGAGTTACACAGTAAACTGACAAGAAACAGATGAAATTTCAATATTGTGTCTAGTGGACCTAAATGTAGGCTTCTGTGAGAGTTTCCAGAGAATCTAAAGCAATTTAATTGATGGCATGTTATCAACATAATTGACCAACATTTTCAGCTTATCAAAACTGCAAGGTAAAAATGTTGGAGACACTATCTCAATTTTAGAATCAGCCTACAAGGATAAGGATTTTCCTGACACTGTTACAAAATACTGAAAACATCAAATGCAGTGACCTTTTAAAGTCCTACAATTATAAAGTAGGGTCATTTTTCACTGGAAAGCATCAATTGTCTCTGAGTAAATAGAAAACACGCCCCACATACTCTCCATGTCATTTGGTAGCATACCTACCTTTGCCTTGTCCTCTTTTGTTCAGCTACACTAAAAATCTCCACAAGATTCAAACTATTTGGATGTTACCTATGTAAGTTTAATGAAGACCTTTGCAGAAATCTCTGAGATGCTTTGGAGCAAAGGCCTCTCAGCTCCTGGCTTACTCGTGGAAGCGTCCTCTGTCTTCTCTGAACCACTCGGAATTCTCATGCAGCTTGAATATCTGGCAAGTCTGTTCCAGGCCAAATGACTGTAGAAATGTCTAATAAATAAACAACCATCTCTGCGTTTTGTCATATTTGGGACTGCAGGAGGACGCCCTTGGATTTTGAGAAGTCTGTCAGGCCATGCTCAGCTGTGCAAAGGAAACTGAGCAAATAGTGTATCTATTATACACCGTTTCCTTTCATTCCTCATCCTTGAATAAATGAATTGTTATTTTTCTTCAGAAGGAGGAACAAAACTGGGTAAGAGGCAAGTGGAGGTGTTTCCTTGATAATCAAGCCCCTCTTTTGTCCTTTTCAGAGGAGTTTTATTAGCAAATGCCCACTCTGCACAAGCTTTAAAAGGCCTCAACTTCTAACAATGCCATGTCCTCATTGGGGCTGACCTGGAGCGGACCTCTATTTACCAAATATAAAGATGCTAATTATTTTGTGTATAGGCCTTAACGTGATTACAGAGAGCATGGACACTGGTTGTTGTTATAGCAATCTGAATTAAATTATGCTTGTGCCAGCATAATTAGGATTCCCCATGAGTTTGTTGGGCTGGTATTTTAATGTGACATCTCAGCAGCTTGGTAAAAATGACGACAATTTCACTTTTGTGCTGGCTAAAGCATGCAGGCTGAGAGACTGAAAAAAAAATAAAGACATTTCTTGAGCACATCCTGAGGAGGGAGGTCTGGGTTTTATGCAAATCCCAGAGATGGCTTTCAATAAATGCTTATAAAAAGAAATAGGAACTGGAGTTATAAAAACTAAACTTAGGCCAGGCCTTCCTTGTTAAATGAATGCCTTTGCACAGTGAAACAATCATAGTATTCAGGCCCTGCCACACAAGGGAGGCAATGAAGTTATTAGGCCAGGGCCCTATGTGCATGTTGAGGGGCATGAGCCGCCCAGGATCCAGCAGCACCTCGAGCTACAGGGAGGCCCACCTGAGGCATACCGTGGGCGGTGGGTAGCTGGGTCTTTTGGAAAGCTAAGCCAGAAGACGAATGCAGTGAGGGGGGTTGGATCGGTGCCACTGGACTGTCCGTGCCCCTGCCACAGCCATGGGGCCTCAGGCCCCTTCACAGGAGGCAAGACGTCCACCAAACCTCGGCAAGCCTCCAAGTTGCCCACTGGCACCCCCTGAGCAGTGCCCATCCTGCAGTGAGGTGCTGCCTACGGATCTCGTTAGCTGTTGTTACTGGCGCTGTGGCCTTGCAACCGTCCCTCTGTCTCCATCCTGGGAAGCCACACTGCAGCTGTATTACACACCTTTGGGAACTGCTGAAGGTGAATGCGCATCTTCTGCCTCCTTTCTGCTGTTTTGGAGGACACTGTGTCAGAAGCTTCCTGAGGGCCAGGCGGTTGGTGTTTCCAAGGGAGGAGCTGCGTCTGTAAGCTGCTTCTGGCTGGCTCTGCTCCCAGTGAGGTGTCCCCAAGGACACGAGCAAGTAGGGTGTCCCTGGGGCATCCCTGCTGCCGAGTGGGGCCTCATGGGCCCCGCACCCAGGAGAGTGGGGAGACCCAGTCCCAGAGCACCCCCTGAGAAGTGACAGCAGGGGAGGGACATGCAGAGCTATGATAAATGACACGTGCCTGTCTGAGTCGTAAACATTGTCAATGCAGTCAGGAGGGAAAAGATGTTAGTTTCTCACAGGAATTCCAGCATGAGTAACTCTGTCAGGCTGTTTGGCTTCTAAAAAAGATGTTGGTCCATCAGAGGTGTGAGTCTCATGGTGGCAGCAGCAATGCAAGCAGTGCGTTTAAAGCCTGTGTGGTCAGTACCATACAGGGATCTCACCCTAGCAGAAATCACTGCATCAGATACTTGGTGGGATGCTTAGCTTCCAGAAACACATAAAAAATGAGCTGAAATCTAGGCAAGTGCATTGCAGCTGATGGGATGACACACAGGTGCTTAAGGAATTTCTGAAACCAGGGATTGTAGTTTGCTTTCATTTCCAGCACTTTGCATAATTTGATTTTCTATATGTATTGTGAAAAACAAGCAATAAGGTCAAGTTTACTGTACAGACAAGAACTGCACATCTACCACATACTTTCCAGGAACTCACTTGGAAAGTTTCTGAATATTATGACCTTGTTAACCAGGGCTTATGTGCTCTGGGATCATGATAAGCCACAAATGTGAAAGAGGCTGGAAGAGAACCTGTTCACAGGGGAATTTCCATGCAGCAGAGCTCACAGATATAAATGGTCTGAGACACTGTCTTTGAAACTGCAAAGACTGCAATAACAGCAAAGCAGCAAATACAACTTCCCTGGTTCTCATTATATTCCACCCCCCTCATAAACAATAAAATGAAAAAGGAAACATTGCCTTTAAGTGCTGATGCCTTCCAGCCTGTATTTGCATCACACAATTGCCATATAATCACCAGCATTAATTGCACTAAGAATCAAATACTGTGAGAAGAAAACTTTGTGATCAATAAGTAATATTGGTAGTTAGGCTTGTAGGGGTGTTATGTAGGGTTAATCAAGTCTTGTCACATGTCTCGCTACAGGGCGCAACCACCACTGGCTGGAGTGTCAGACCTGCTCAATGGAGGCTGCCCATCATGCAGGAAGCCCACACACCGTAGGAGAGCCTCAGCAATGCCAACAAGAATTATTTTAACCTTCCAGAGATGATGACACCAACTCTGATGTTTCTCACCACCCTGTGTGAGTGGCATTATTCTCCTAGCAGTCCAAGGTAAGGTCTTCTTTGGCCCAAACAGGTCTAACATCCAGACTGTCAGGGCTTTGCCTTCTCTGGAGGATGGGCCCTCTCCAGCTATAGGCAACACCAGCTTTTGGCACCTGGCTCCTGTGCTTGAAGGAGCTAGCTAGTACAGAGGTGCTCCTCCAGGAGCGGGCAGGAAGAAGAGTGGTGGGGGTGGAGGAATGCACATTGTAGGGGTGTTTTGACACTGGCAGCAAAGCCACAGCTGCACCTTTCTAAGGCAACAACCTCAGCTTGTGGCCAAAGCTAGCCCTGTACTCAAGCAGCAGGACCCAGCCACAAAAGCTGGCAGAGCACCTTCATCACAGCAACCGGAGGGGAAAGAGCAATTATTCAGGCAAATAAATTTTGATAGATTTTTTTTCCATGTGACAGGAGCACCTTCCTTCCCTCCCTCACAGCAGCAGTATTTCTCTGGTACAGCTGCACTCAAAGCGATGCAGTTGGGTCACGGATTCATCTGCAATGGGTGTCTCAGCACAGCGGCACAGAGGGGATCTTCTTGCTGTCAGCAGTCGCAGTGACTGCATTTTATCTAGATTCAACCTATGGATCTTAATATAGATCTTTGTTATGTGAGATCGAGTACTGTTCCTGTGAAAGCACTGCCTTTTGGAACAACATTTCAATGAGTTTATTATAAGAGTGCTCATCAAATTGCGGGAGGAGCAGGGTGGGGACAAGCTATTTTAAGAATTGAAAATGAACTCATGATATTTAGCACAAAGCAGTCTTACAGGCACCTTCAAGGCTTAAAAAATAATAATAATAAAAAAAAAGAAATGAAAGTAAGGAATCAGACTTTGATAAAACCAGATACAAATCTTTATGTGACATGTATCATTTCCCTGTGGCCCATAAAGATAAGTCAGCATATATGAACTCATGAAACAGATGTAAGAATAAGCTAAGCTTATGTTATAGAGCATGAACTAAATACAATTGAATAGTTTACCGAAGTAACGTGACACAGAATGTATCGAGAGGGCACACATAATAGTCTGGCTTCATTTTCACATCGGCAGGGCACTTCATTTGAAGCAAAGGAACGAAACCAGTTCATCATTTCTGCAAAGGTCTCCTGATAATAGTGCAGTCTAAATGTCATTAATGTTAGTACTGCTGGATGTTTTACACCAATTGACTTTTGCTGTTTCTTCCTGAATTTGAGAAGAATTATTTACCTGTAACTCTAGTGCTGTCGGTGTATGCAGAGGCTGTGCTGGTGAGGCAGCAGGCCAGAGACCAGAAATGGGAGCTTTCCTCAGCTATTAATTTCTCTCCCCACTAGATGGCCCATACCTCTACGCATGAGCCGGGGAGAGGAAGATTTCTTCCCTGCACGTATTTCTGCTCTACGGAGCGATCCCACGCCGGCAGACGAGCTCTGCAGGCTGATAGCCCAGCTCAGGGAAACCTACTCCCTGCTGCCCTGGCCCCAGCACCGCTCAGGGCTCTGTTTTGGAAATCCCATCCTCTGTATCTAGGTAGAGAGAGACAGCTCCCAAGCCCTGCAATACGTGCCATTTCACATACAGCTATCCGCTGGAGAGCCAGTGCCAATTCTGATGGTGTTTTTCCAGAAAACTGTATTTGGAAACTCGTATCCTGAATTTAAAGGCAACTCCTCTGTTTTTACAGCACGCGGATATTTCACCCACACATTGCCGTTCTTCTTGCCACTGCACAGAGATATTCATGCAGTGTTAAGCAGGTCTGATACTGCCCAACAGAAAGCAGGGTGCATCCTCTTTTATATCTATGCATACACAGACTCTTAGGTACCTACCTCCCTCCCTGCATTGAAGAGGAAAAACCTACCCTCCCCCCAAAAAAACTACAGCTACATTAATCTGTGAAGATAAAAATAAGATATGTAAGTTCCTCTTTGTGCCCCAATCAAGACAGGAAAAAACCAGCCCATTGTAAACATATTTACTTACAGTTACAGAGCAGGAAAGACTGGCATGTTTCAGACAAAATATGTAATCTCTTCAGCAGAGAGGACCTCTGATATAAAAATGGGAACAAACTGGCATGGCAGCAAAATCAGCATTTGTTCTAGCTCAAGGAACTCAGATCCAGGTAAATTAGAAAACCTCACGTCCCACCTCAAAACCAGAGGCTTCATGCTAAGAAAGTAATCAGATGTACAGCCAGGAAAAAACTCTTCTGTTACAGATTTTATGACATGACCATCTCCTTGCATTACATCTGTACCTCTCTCAGCTATATGTCAAAATCATGTAGCCTAAGGAATCTGTGTCCTTATGGTGGAGGCATAAAATATGCATTCACATTATTAAAGTTGCATTAGTTTTGTTCAATCTGCAACACAAGACCTTGGAGGCATTGTTGCCTTGAATAGCAAACACCGGTTTTGGTAGTTAAGGAGCATAAATGCTAATTCCTTCTCTGATACTCACCTAGCTTGAAACTTCAGCTGTGCCACTCATGCTGCAGTTTCCTTGCTTCTGAAATACGGAGGAAATAGTGGTGTGTTTGCCTTACAGGAGTATCTTGAACTGTTAATGGTTGAACTCTGCTTTGAGTGCGTAGGATGCTGCAGCTTAATGGCTCTGTAATTTTTAAACCCACTTCTTCTTCCAGAAGTCAGAGGCCTTTTTAGTGATTCATCTGGTTTTCCCTTGGTCACCCTTGTGACAGACTGCAAAGCTATTCCCAGTGGAGGGAAGGAAGGGATATCGAATGGCAGAGCACGGGCACAGGGCACGCTGCCTTTCAGAGGGACATCACAGCTGCCTGTGTAGAACAGCCCAGTGGTGCATTAAGCCTGGTACGCATCACCCGCAGTGGCCCCTGCAGTGTGCTCTGGAGGAAGCAGTAGATATTCCCCCATAATTCAACCCATCAGGTGCTCAGGATTTATACTACACAACAAGCTATGCATTCCTGACCTCATTCCTGTCACTCATACCAAGAAAGAGGATTAATGACATCTGTAAGGACCAGAAAAGAAATTATATTAGCAAATATCAGTCTTCCTTTTGTGCTTTCTAGGTTTGTACATTAACACAGACCAAGCCTGCTTCTGAAACTTCCCAGAGGTCCTAGCCAAAAGCACCAAAATCCTCATGCCAGGCTGCACTGTCAATGTTACATGCTCATATCTCTCCTCACTACTCTGGAGAGCACTGTTTGCCCTCTTCTTGGGATGGTTAATATGTCAATCCCTTGCCTGCCTAACACATCCTGACAAACCCAGCATTACTGTACTTCATGACCCTCAAGGAAGAAGTATGACCATCTCCAGCCTCCACACAGCCGTAACAATTTACCCTGGCCATTGCTATAGGGTGTCTTTCTCTCAAGCCACTAAAGACATGACCATCAATCGTTAAGGTTGATGTGTCCAGGCATGGCTAGTCAGTGAAATGGCTTGAGATCTCTGGGTCTTAGGAATAAAGTTGTGCTAATTTGATAGGCAAGAAAATACAGTGTGTAACATGAGAGCAGTCTGCTGTTGACCAGAGCATGAGGAGCCTGAATGAAAGGTAATTGAGTTTTTGTATAACCTTGGTGGACCTGGTGTATAGGAAGGCAGCCTTTCTCCCTTTCTAATATATGTGGCAGAGATCTTTTTTCTTCTTCAGTAATTATAAGTGAGGCCTCAGAATGACAAGCAGTCAGCATAATACAGCTGCAATACTGATGTCAGATATGCATAACCCAGAGCATGGAGAAAGCAAGCAAGAGCACATTGCATATGAATAATAGCAGGTCTCCCTGAAGTCATATGACCAGTCAGTTGGTGGATTCACAATTTTAGCATCTGTTCCCACCAAACTGACTGTCCTGAGGGAAAGCACAAAAGAAAAGTTTTGAGTTTTTTTCCCCCTGGGAGAGAGACCCTCTGTAACGGAGTCTTTAGTATCAAGTAATACATTGAACTATAACTGTAATATTGATTTTCGTGATGTCTCCCACACAGCAAGCAATCCTTTCAGCCACCAGAGTTTGGTCAGTGGAGAAATGAAGTCTGAAATAGTACAGGTGTGTGCATCATGGTGAATGACCGACACAATTGATTTCCACATTCCCATGATGCTAAGCTCTTGAAATTTAGTATACTCATACATTAGGAATGGAGCTGCATGCAAGCACTTGGAAGAGAAGCAAATTTAATTTTTGATCTTTCTTTCTGATATCACCAGAAGGTCAGCTTTTTTGTTAAGTCTGGTCTCAAACGCTGATGTTTCCCTTAAGCTGAGATTTTGAAATTCATTCTGGTCCTCTCATTATGGAGAAAAACAACCTCAAAATTTAGTATTTCTGACACAAAAAGGTCATCACTCTAATATTTTATCATTCTTTTTCAATCTGTCAGACGTGTAGGACATGAAACTTCTAATTTGGAGAAATTAAGGTCAATTGTGGTCACTAGTTCAGTTTTTTGAGCTTTAGGCAAGACACGTCCAAAGGGGAGGAAGCACATTGTAGGCGTTGATGCTGGTTGTCACTGTGAGCTAACAAGTCAGCTCTGGTCAATTAATAAAGCCTTGAGATCCGTACAAAGAGGATCCTCATTCTGGATGAATGTGAGCACACAGATACAAGAGCTTCCACAGTGAGTAACAGTTTGACAGTTATGTTACTGTTTCATAGTATGTTCCTCCTTAATAGCACTAATTCAGTGATGGGCTAGGATTCAGAACCAGAACATTATTTAGCTGTCTAATGAAAAGTAAAATCATTGGAAGAAAAATGTCTTAAAGCACCATGAAAGTGCTTTAGGTGCTACATTTCCCATGAAATTTCACCTTGCCGAGTATCCCATTATTGACACCTCTTTCTCTCTGAAAAGCACACCATGACCTTTTCAGGCCTTCTAAGAAGAGTTTCTATGTTCAGAAGCAAGAATCCCATGGAGTTTGTAAGGAATTCTGCTATTGCTAAAAACTTTCCAGGGCTGGTGCTCAGAGCCTGAGGCAGGCAGTTATGAGTCTACACTTAGGTAAAAGTACTCAAGTCTCTACTGTAGTTGAGTCTCATCCTAAGTAAACTTGTGCTATGCCAATCAGAGGGCAAGTCAGAGCTGATGAAATGTGTCTGTAATGCTGAGGAACAGCGCAGTGATTGTGAAGGCAGTTTAGGTCAATGATTATGAAATTCTGCACCCAAAAGGACATACAGGTAATCTATATAAATCTTTAAAGCCCTCAGAGGATTAAATTTAAAATGATCTAATATCAGGCTAATGCTTTCCTCTCAAAGAAGAGAACACACTGCTTCTGAGCAGGAGCTGTGGGCAAGCTTCAAATCACCTCTTTCCGGACAGTCACAATGGAGTGGGTCACTAATCAAAGCTTTCCTTCCCCTTCCTCAGGTGTGCACCTAACAAAAAGCTATTTCCAGAACAGAGAAACTGAAAGGCCAGAGAAATATAAGTGTCCAACATCTCCCATGTTCTGCAAGATCTCGGGTAGAATAAAAAAGTCTAAGACATGTCTAAACCCCTCTAAGAAACCAATACTTGATTCAAAAACCTGAGACTCTTTGAAATGTCACTCAGGTGAACTATTCTTAGCACACCTTGACATAAAATTGTCACTTCTCTCTTACCTACCACATTAAGTCTGAGCAGAAGCTGGATTGACATAGTTTGGAAAAGCAACAGGTGTTGAAGAAAAAGCTAGGAGGCCAAATGCTCTCTTCATGAGAAACTACGAAGTACTTTTCTAATCCTAAAATATTCCCCCTCAAAAGATCAAAATATTATGCATTTGCTCCTGCAGCAGCTACTCCACAAAGAATAACATAATGGCTTTCCTCTAAATTCTCTTTACATGTCTGTCCTTTGATTGGGAGCTTCTCTGATCAGAGAGAGCTTGGCACATTTCTAACATGTACTTGTGATTAATTAATTGTAATTAAAGAGAGACCTGTAGGTACAGACAGATTGCTCACCTCCTTGGAGAAAACATTGCCTTTCTCATGTCCAATATCAGCAAAAGAAACAAGAGCCTCAAACACCATCCTTTACCATCAGTCCATTGGAAAATTTGCACTCAGGGGGTTAAACAGTGGGAAAGGCAGCAACATGTCCCACCCAAGAGCTCTGAGTAAACTCCCATCCCCTTCTCTGTTTCCAACCATGAGTAGACATGAGGCCATTTGGATGTGAAGACATCCATCTCCGAGATATTGGAGATGAAACCTGGTGAGTTCCCTGCCATCTGTGGGCAGCACAAACCTAGCGCTCCCCAGGAGCCCTACAACTGCAATTTCTGCCTCCGGAATAAGTGTCTGCAATCAAAACTCTCCCTTCCCTAAAAACTCTAGAAGAAAGAACAAAAGGAAGGAGGATGGGGGGGTGAGTCTAGAGGAGACTCCTTCACATTCCCATTTACAGCATGCATCACAGGAGAGACTTCCCTGGGAATGAAACTCACCAAATACTACTTTTCTTGAAAGGATTCTGGTGCAAAATTTCAATCTTTCCAAATTACAGAATCACAAAATTACAGAACAGTCCAGGTTGGAAGGGGCCTTCAAAGATCACCTGGTCCAACATTTCGACGGAAAGGGAGCCTAGATAAGATTATCTAGCACCCTGTACTATCACCTCTTAAAAACCTCCTGCGATGGGGACTCTACCATGTTCCTGAAGAGGTTGTTCCTCTTAAATGTTTATGTTCCTTAGAAGCTGCCTTGTTCTGGGGCAAATCAACACCCAAAAAGAGCCATCCTCTGGTCTGTTGCAGCAAAGATTTTGACAAGACAGCAGATATAAGTAGCTACTCATGGGAGAATGATAACAACTGATCTGTGACCAAAACCAGCCTGCATGACTTGGCTATGCAGGACAGTGAAGCATGTTAATATGACACACTCAGATGTGTGCCTTTTCTGCCCTTTGTGAGTGCTGAGTGTAACAGAGAATATTTTCAACTAGAAAAAAATCCAGTTTCTTCCAGAAGAAGCAGTATTAACATGCAGAAAGGGTGATGACTAATGCTGGACAAATTAATTTTGTTGCAACGTTTGTTTTATGAAAAGCCTCAAATGAACCTGTTTAGATTCTTTCCAGAAAGCAGTGCTCTTTTACTGATGACTAACTATTACTGATGGCATTCTTAGAAACCCCCAAATGATCCGTTTGGGGGTTGTCAGTGTGGTTATTTGCAGGTGATGAAGAAAGGAAGTAAATAAAAATATGATTTGACATTTCATTAGTGATGCTAGAGATGGCTGTGCACAGAGCAGAGGCAATGAATATTGCACCTGCTGGTGTGCAAGCAATAAAGGCAAATGCGTAGCCTGCTCTGACCTCTAGCCTTCATTACCCAGAACAATATGCCATTCCCTGTATCTGAAATCACACTATGCTTGTGATAGCAGCAACCAGTGGCTGGATTTACATCCACCCAGCCGGAGTTAAATTGCTATGATTCAGCTACCTCCTTCCTTTCTCTCTTGAACATAACCTGTCTTCTAGCTAGACTGCTGCCTTTCCAGTTGGGAATAAGCCACTGTTTTAAAGAAAAAGAACTGTGTGGGTGGAATGAAATGCTTGGAGGATATATGCTCTGCCATTTAGATTTTTTTTTTTCCCTAATAAAGCCAGGGTGCAAAAAAGATGCCAGAATCCAAAGCACAAACCCAAGTGTGCAACTGTGCCTTTGAGCTTCTTTCTTGATCATTTAGATGGCCAGATAAAAAAGGCAGAACGCAAGGTTCAAATTTCCAGACTAACTTCAAGCAATCAACAGTGACTAGTCCAACTATTTTAATGGTAACAAAGACTATCATTAAAATTATATTCCTCTACAAAGAATGTAGCAATTCATGCAGTTTCCAGTGGTATAAGATCAGACTTTGACCCTGTATGAACATACAATCAATCAGTGAGCTACCCTGTGAACAAAAAGCCATTTCCTTGTACCTGATTCTTGAAGAGATTATGTAAAAATGATATGTTTTGTATAAAACATAGTGCACAGGCTTGTGCCAGTGTATCTTGCAAGAAAGGTTACATCCACAACCTATTATTAATAAGAATCTTGTTTTTCTCCTGGTCATCTAGTTCTTTACTTAAAAATAAGAGCATCTGGAAAGAACTGTGTTGGTTTACCATCTGGTGTGGGTGATAAAAATGATTTCTCAGCTCAGTCATGCACAAGATGCCAATACTTGGCTCTAACAGGACTAGTGGTCAGCCTCAGTAAGAAGTGCACGAGGACAAGCTGGCATTTAGAGTCCACTAACGGTCAACGTCCCTGGTATCTTCTGGCAGAGATACTTAAACTCAGCTGACTAACACAATCTTCGTGCTCCTCTCAAACTGTTGATCCAGTCTGCACAGCACCACAGCTGGGTGCATCATGATGGAAAGTCTAAAGGTGTTCGTGATATGGCTGATTCTGTGTAATGGATCTGAGCTTATCTTGACTAAGGACATTAGCTTTATGTACGTGTAAATCTATATATAGAGATATGTAGTGAAAAAATATATATTTATCTGTGTATAAATATACATAAGGATAGAAATAATTATAAAGATATAAAATACATAGAAATATGATATATCCTTCTTTCCAGACAGGCTACGAAATATTTTTTGTGTCCAGCAATTCCTATCTCTCTGTAGAGAGCTGACCAATCTCTGCTGGCCTCTGCTTGCTGGGTTAGCCCTCCCTCTCTTCCTCTTCCTCTTCTGGCCACCTCCCTCCAAAGAACAAATGACTTGTATTGCATTATGACTGAATTAATTGATGTTGCATTCAAGTGCGGATGGAAATCAATTCTGTCATTGACTTGGCTGTTCACACACACACACACAGAGGACACAGTTCAGTGGCACCCAGGAAACTCAGGTTAAGGCATGACCTGATGGCAATGGTGAGAAAACGAAACAATTGTTCACTGGAAGCTAGTGAGGAGTAACTGCTGGTGGAAACACCACCTGGGCACTGCACAACATATACAAAGCATTAGGCACAAGCTTTTCTACCTGTCTGTGAATTCAGATTCGAAGAGATTCTCTGCTTTCAGCTTAACCTTGCTCTCTAGTTCAGGGGAGTATTGCAGGCAATGAGGAACAAAGCTACCAAAAGTTATCAGCAAGGCTGCATCTTAGGGTACCCGGTAGCATCACATTTATGGCGTTCATCACATAGGTGAGATACAAAACCAAATTTACTCATGTAGAAAGCAGAGTTAAACCACCATTCCTGTAGGCAGGTGCAAGCTGTGACCACAGAGCTCTAAGATGTACCAGCAAGTGTTCCATCTTTCTTCCAGCTTCTCCCCTGCATGACAAATGGTCAATGAGAGATGCTCAGTCAATGGTTTTGACAGTAAATAAAACCTACCTGTGGAAAAAAACTGCTCAGCCCTACTCCTACATCACTTAGCTGTTTATGAAAATACCGACCTAACCCAGCAGAAACCTTCAACATGTTCCAGTATAAAACAGAAACAGAAAAAAAAATAAAAGAAAGAAAATTAAACCTTTCTGATAGCATAATGATTTCTTGTTTACTTTTAGAGTGCAAAGGGCAGGTGAGGTACCTGACTCCTGTAGATTTTCAGTGGAATTCAGCATTTCTGGGCCTTTTGAAAATTTCCCTTGTAATTTCTGATGAAGATCCTAGATGATGAGAAAGGAGGAAGTGCCACAGTCACCTGGCTACGTGAACTAAATGGTCCATCTTACTCCAGGACCCCTGCAGAAATTAGTCTTTGAAAGCTCTTTCTGATACCTTGTGAATCACACCTCCAGTCTGCAAGGCAGTAATAGGGACAGTACCTCGTCTTACATATCGTTTACAATCCATAGCACTCAAAGCACTTTACGAAGTGCAGGACTAATCCTTTGAATGACCTACTCAAATACAGAGCCATGAGTTCTCAATTTGTTCCCAAAAGAGGGAAAAGGAAGTAGCAGCAATGTTCTTGTTTTGTCCAGTTGAAATGAACACTTTCCGTCACACTGAATAAGCCAAGAACCATAGGTGCAGGCTGTGATGTCGATCAAAATACAGTCAAGACGCCAAGCACAGAGTCCAGGGACTGCACATAAGCACGTGTTTAAAACCAAGAATGCGTCCTTCACTGCTACATTCACCAAAGGCAAATGTCCAGCATCTCTGAAGTGCTGCTTTGAACCATGATCTCTGGATCTAGGCCAAGAGAGAAACAAATCCCGGGCTCCAGTGAGCATTGCAACCTGCCCTCAGGTACTTAAATCTCAAGGCATCTCATCTAATTACAGTTTCAAGAGCAAAATATTGGAGGAAGTAGTTTTAAAAAAACGTTACCATCACTTCTGCCACATAGATATTTATGATCTCATCTCTGTCTGCAGGGTCAATACTTCCACCTAGAGGTGGTTTTCCATAAGAATGTCAAATTTATGTTGATGCTTTTGTAGAGTCGTTCTGCAGAAATGAATGGGCTAGAGACTGGGGAAAGCTCCTGTCTGCAGCCAATTATTCCTGTTTGGCAGGAGTCCTTCCCTCTGTTTTTAAGTTGTGGCCTATTATTTCCCTGTGATTCACTCACACTTCAGTGTTAAACAAATGCACAGATCCAGTGCAAAGCTTAGACGCAGTCAGAAGGCTCCAGTAGGTTACCTGGTGAAGCCAGCTGGTTGTTCAGAGGAGCTAAAACTCTGACCTGTTCACTTTTAAAATCAAACCTTGTCTTTCCTGGCTTGCTGGATGGCTAGAGAAAAAGAGAGCTTTCTCACCCTTTTATGGATGATTGCCGCTGGAGTCTCTGCTTGAATGGGATGAAGTCTGCGCCTGCATCTTCATTAGAAGATATCTGCAAAAATTCATCCTTGAAACATGCTTTGGAGTTGTTGCATCAGGCCCTCTACACAGAGCTGAATCTCACAGAGCACATCAATTCCTTTAGCACACACATGTTGTTTCTAAAAATCCAGCAGTTTGTTCTCCTTACTTTAGACATGAACAGTTAGCATAACATTTTTACATCCAGTGGCCTTGATTCTATTTTCATGTGCATATTTTGTACCCCGGTATAACTTTAAGCATACTTGGATACAGTTCCTCTAATTGCTGACAGCAGAAGCCCTAGAATGGTTCACATTTATTTCATAGTTGTGTCTTAATACAGAGGCAAGTGGTGAGTGTATTTGTTTTAAAAGTTTCAGATTATTTTCAGCTTTAAATTTTCCTTTTTATTTTGGAATGCAGTTGGCATTATGTTGTTCTGAATTGTGAAAATCCTCAACAATTACAATGTTCTTGAAATACCAGGAAAATTAAGTTTGTCAAAACCAAGGATGTTGCCTTACAGAAAATGAATGAAATCCTGGTCACATTGAAATCAGTTGTATGATTTAATTTGTTTTCAGGGAAGACAAAAATTTATTACTCAGAAACTGAACAAGTTACCTTTGCAGGGGCTTTCTGCTAAAAACTTCGTGTCTAGGTCTGCAGAATTTCACTGAATGTAGTAAATCTTGATGGTAAACATCCTGCTTTGACATCTCCATGTTTAAATTGCTGTTCCATTTTTTATCTGAACGTATTTTACAAAGCAGGTTGGGCTCCTAAAATTCTGTTTGTGCACTTAAACAGCTTGTTTGGGGTTGTTTTGTTTCAGGTTTTGTTTTTTGTTTTTTGTTTTTCAGGAATGCTGATCAGCTGGCAGCTTCGTGCTGAGAGGCTGAGAGCTGCAGGGTGCAAAGCTGTGTGCCCTGTGAGCTGCTCACTTGTGCCTGGTGCAGCACCGCCTCCTTCCCCCCTGCAGTGCCTGGAGAAGAGAGGCTTAGGACCGGTTTAGTTATTCTATCTCAATGACTATTGTGATTAAAGTAAAGCATCTCCATAAAGTATGGACCTTTAACTTGGCTTAATGGTATTTAAAGCTGGTTCCTTTGAGGAAAAGAACTGTATCAATGAAACCTTGCCTTTACTGTCTCACTTTGTCCTTTATCAGTGCAATCACACCAAAATCTACATTCGAAGGCAGTACTTGGGCCTCAGACACATATCAGTGCAAAAGCACGGTGAAGACTGTGCATGGAGAAGATACAAAGATACTAGTCAAACCTATCCATTAAAACACTAGACGAGTAATGCCCAACCTTTTTGCCTTAGCAAGCAATGGGGTTTTTCCAGCAGCAGCAAAAGTCCTGCTTTGTTCTTGTTGCCCTACTGCTGCAAGATGCTGCCAGCACCAAAGCTGTTCGTTCACCATACCCTAAGTAAACACCATGGACTCCCAAGCCACTGCTGGAAGGAGGCTGAAGACCTGACATGTTTGCACAGCCTGTAACTGGTAGACAGGCCATTGGCTGAGCATCCCAGCATTGGACAAAATCCAAAGTGGTCTCAACTGCCTTGGCAAGTTAACCTGCCATCACTGACCTCAGCAATAGGAAATAAAGCTCTGTGCTGATTCCAGGTGAAATCCAGAGAAAAATAGGCATATCTGATACTGCCTTTTGAACCTGCTGATGATTTGTCAGTCCTCACTCATTAGAATTTGCTTCAAAACAGTTAATGGCACTGAACACCAGTGTCTATGGCAGGGGACAACACTGCTCCTTGCAATGGACACTGAGGGATACCACGGCCAAGCGAAACAAGCCTTGCAGATAACAAGAGTAGCATCTAAGTACAACACAGAAACAAGCAAGATCGGTATCAAAGCAATTAAGAAATTATGTGGCATTCTGGGTCCACGAGGCCTGGAGTGTCACAACTGAAGAGCCAAAACCCTGCAGAGATGGAGCCATCACCCAGGACTTAGATTTCTATAGTGAGGAAGGAAGAGACCTTTCTACTCAAAATCTCTGGCTGGGTAATCTATCTCAGGAAGAAAAGCATAATTACATGGGGAAAAAAGTTGCCACTAGGTTTGGGGATTTTTTTAATATTTTTATGCTCAAAGTAAGTTAATAGTTAACCAACTAGGCCCACATGATATGTTTGATAGTAGAGAGGATGTGATTAAGTAAGATTAAGAGTTGTAGAAACAGTCGTGTAACTATTGAGCTGATTTGTATGAATGTCCTGGTGGTTTTACCCATGCTTTTCCCTTTTTTTTTTTTTTTAAAGAAAACATGTTGGATGCCATCCTGGTCTCTCTGAGATGAATGGAAAAGAACATTGACTCACTTTGTGTGGGCACTGTTGAAGAAAGTGGTGGGGGTTTTTTTCAGGGAGAACTTAAATAACAGGCTGGATGGACCAGCGTAGTGAAAGACGACCGAGACTGCCATGCAAAAGTGGTTGGCGGTGTTGTGATTTATTTTTTTTTTTAAAGAAACTAGGGCAGAAAAAAGATCGTAGGTGGCTTGCTACTTCATTGAGGGATGGGGGATGGTGAGGTGAGACCAGCCATTTTGGAAAGCTGAGCAAATAGGATGTGTCATTGAGTAGTCACGGTGCTGAGGTGGGAACATGAGGAGCTACGTTTTATTCCCACTTTTAACAGCAATTAAAGGTTCATGCCAGGCAAACCATTTAGCCTGTGCTGCCTTCCCCAGGCCCCTTCTCCATGGCTGTCCCTCAGGACAAAGCAATGTTTTGCAGGGCAAAGCAACGTTTCTGACTCCATGTTTCACAGAATCACAGAATCACAGA
>NW_010164643.1:28107-50815 GCF_000695765.1 Mesitornis unicolor | reverse complement strand
CATCGGTTCAGCCTGTCCAAATCTCTTTGGGAACCAGAAGAAGGAACCAGACTCTTCTCAGTAGTGCTCAGTGACAGAACAAGAAGCTACAGACAGAAATTAAGAAACATGAAATTCCATGTGAATACAAGAAAAACTTTTTGCTGTGAGTTCAGCCCATACAGGCTGTCAAGAATCCATCTGTGTAGATATTCAGAAGCTGTCTGGACATGGTCCTGGGCCACCTTCTCTAGGTGACTGTGCTTAAGCAGGGGGCTTGGACTAGATGGTGTCAAGAGGTTTCTTGACTTGACTGAGTGGTTCAGTGTGATTCTCTGTAATTCGATGGCATATTAAGGATTTTGTATTGCACCATTCATTCAGTGCTGTGGATCAGTAATAATGGTTGCTTCAAAACTTAGTCTTATCTTGTTAATACTCCTGGACACCTTCCTATCCTCTCAGTTGACATACTGTGGATTTTACCAGCCAATTCAATTGAAGCCATTGGTAGAGAGTCAAAGACAAAGGGACGCTCCTCTGCAGGCAGCTAATCCTGATCTCTGAATCCATGCCTCATGCTAGGGACAACAGACATTAGTTTTCTAAATAAATACACCTCAGAGCTGAACTAGTGATGGTGCATCCCTATAGCCATAGGCGTAAGCATTGGAAACAAGTTGTGGATGTGACATTCCTGGCTGGGAAAGCAACAACTGTAGTACACATTAGATATCATATTCTGTCTCTTGGCTGCTTAAGGTCATGCTCATCTGTCAGTATGGCTGTATGTTGTTTAACTGTGCCACTTTTTGAGGTCTTGGGATAATCTGGAGATACACTTAGGTGGGCATCTTGAGCTTAACATAATCTCTTCTGCAGGAGTCAGCACAGAGATGATGGCATGAAGTTGTCAATGCCTGCATCTTCTTGTGGTTTTGCTTAATGTCATAAATGCCTAAGATGTGATAGACAAGGAGAGAAAACTAAGAAATAGTTTGGGAGCTGTCGCTGCCAGGAGAATTTGCAGTTTGTGAAAGATTCTTTAAGACTGCAAGTAACGTGAGACACAAGCTTTGACTTCCAGAAATATACAGAATATTTTCTTCAGAAGCTCAATGCAGAAGACACACATTTATGAAAGGAATTCAGGAGACAATTTCAGCTATAAGTACTCCAGACTAGCTCTCAATGCCATTAAAAACTTAAGCTACAGTACAAATAGTATAAAGCTGTGATTGTTAAAAAATTATTTTGCTAGTCAGCATTTTTGTTATCTCTTTATACAGATAAATTTGAACCTACTCATAAACGGTCTGCTTGCTACAGATTGCATCTCAGTAGTGCATAGTGTCTTTTAACAGAGAGAGTTTTGCTTTTGCTCCTTGGTATAATCTCTGCTACAGTAAGGAGACTGTTCTTAACATGTTTTACTAGAGATAAATTTGAATTCTGGCATGAGCTGAAATATTTTTTTGAACTGAACACTATGAGTATAATCTTCATAAATTGCTTGCATTAATCAAAAAGTACTTATTAATAAATAAGCTTCATTTTGAAAAAGGCTACATTCATTTATTAAATTTAAATAAAAAATCTCTTCCCTCTGAGTAGCCCATGTAAAGTGGATGACAGATTACAGTCCAAACACTGAGGGGGAGCTAAGAGTTTCCTATTGAATGTATCCAACTGGTAGATCAGGAGGAGGAGGTGGAGCTGCGTAATGCTCCATTATGTGTTGGGTGTTGGTTATCTGTGAAGAAGCAGTAAAACTAAACAAGTTTTCAACCATCAGCACAACTGCTCAACTTCATGGATCATTATTTCTTCTGTAGTTTTTCTTTTTCACACTATGGTGCTATAGCTGAGATCCTCAGACCTTGTCCATCATGATTAAATGTATCATGTCCATTTGAGCCCATGCTCAAAACCAGTTTTCTGGGACCACTGAAAAGAGCAGACTTTATTTCACTTGAGTCTGCGGGCATCTGAGCTCTGGGGAAGCAGCTATCTTTGTGTTATGCAAGGCTGAGACAAAAATATATGTGTCCATGGCTCTTCCATACATAAAACAGCCCTGCTTTTGCAGAGCTGAAGGAAAAGTAAGGAGAAAGCACCAGAGGTGCTTGTAGTGTTTGAATGACTTTGTATCAAAAGGCCAAAGGTAGGAGACTAACAGTGAACTGTAACCATGGAGATGCCTAACAGTTTTTAAGTTTTTAAAAAAAGGAAAAAAGAAAAAGGATTTCTCTTGCTGCGGTGACAGTATCAGTCTGCTGGAGTTAATCCACCTTTCTCCCCTGTGTATGTGTGTATTCCCCATATAGGGCTCAGGAGCAGCTTGCATATTCAGTCTCCGAGCCATTGTACAATTGATCCACTGTCAGTGGGACCAACTTCCAGAGATGGCTCCAGGTGTGAATGGTGTCATGATAGAGTTGTACCACCAACATTGGATTTCATATGGGGAGTGGGTTTAGTCCTTCTTATTCATTAATCCCAGCCCCCTCCCCATCCCCTTTTTACATAGATCCAACTTGTTGCAGCTCTACTCTGATTCCTTAGATTTGGCAAGTGGGCTCTGGGAATTGGAGAGGAGCTGCTGTACAGTAGTAAGGATGTCGGTATTGTCAGGACTGTAGCAGGAGTGACAGACAGGAGCTAATGAGTGGGCAGAAACCTTCAGCCCACCCCAGGAAAACAGTGTCTGAAGAAGAATGAAATATTACCTTAATTTTCTTTGCAATAGGAGGTGCCTGTCTGCTTGTCCATCTGCCTACATGTTGCTCTTACATTGCTTTGCTGAATGGTGAGAGGAATGATTCCTATATTCAATACCTGAATTCTCACATCCATCCTCCCTCTCCTCCAGTGCAGAAATACTCATGTTCCCATTTTATAGATATGAAAGCTGTGCTTTACACTGAAAAGTGAGATACTTGCACTATTTCCAGCAAGAAATTTATTTTTTAACAAATTAAGCTCTGCAGGGACTCCAACCTTTATGATCTAAGCTGAGCAGTCCACTCAAATAAGTACTGATTTCCCTGAAATATTTGTAATGAAATGAGTGGAGAGAGAAATAGAATTTCTGTCTGAATTGTTCATGATATTGCCACTCAAGCTATTATTGAACTGTTCAACTTGAGACTTACCAGCAGATTTGACAAGAAATATTCTTCCAGAAATTTTATGAGATGATCATTCTTCCTGCAAGAATGTGAATAAAAGTACATAAAAGTAAGCTTCAGCCTGCAGTTTTAAATAACTCTCACATTTATTTTTTGTCTTTTATAACTCTTTGAGATGGAAATTTACTTCTTATAATCAAACTTCTACTGTCTTTGATAGTAGTTTTTCCCAAATAAATCAAAATCTGCTGACCTTGACAAACACAAATTTTCATTAGAAACACTCGATCATTTCTTTTAATACAAAAACCAAAATCTAAGCAGGATTTCTCCTTCAGTGTTTGACTATATGACATATGAAGCAGTTTTATAAATAGTAAACAGAATAACTTCAAAAGAAAAAAATGGTATTGCAAAACCAATGATGATGATAATGGAGATACAGTTTTAATAATGAGATTTTAAAGTTTTTGCTTTATTTATGCTCTTTTAATATCATACAATTCAGTTAAAACATTCTAAACAGTGTTATAGTAATAATTTAACAGTGTAAATGTGTTAATTGTTTTATTCTATTTTGTTTATGTTGAAAAGAAAAGGCTGATATTTCTTTTGCAGTATTGACTGATCATTTTATATTTAACATTTAGTGTTTTTAGAATCTGGGTTTAAAAATACTGTAAAATGTAAGTGAGACTAGGTGAACCTTCAACTGTTGTATATGCCAACCCAAAAATAAAGAAAAACCAAAATAATAATAAAAAAGTCTGACCACATTCCCAAAAGAACACCAGACAGCTTTCTGTGGTAGTTGGCAGCTACATAAAGGCATTATTTTGCAGATATTATTGTTGATAGGTTTGATATACAGCATGGTTTGTCTGAGCCAATGGGATATTGTCCTCTTAACAAATCTCATCATGCCAGCAGTGCTGCTTCTATAGGATGGCTTATCAGCTCCAACCAGAGCCTGCTACACTTGCACTTGCTTTCATAGCCTGAGAGGAAAATAAATTGTTCCCAAGCAGTTAATAAGAAAGAATTATTATGAGTGAGATGCATGACATTATGAGAAAGCATGGTGTTTTACTGACTAAATGTTTCTTTGCAACCTTCCCCATCTTCGCACACTTGACAACATTACCTCTTCTCTCCCCCTCCCTCTTGCAAAAAAAAATTCAGTGTAAATGAAATCAACATTTCATTTCTGGAACAGAGTCTCTTTAAACACTGCTACTGATGTGCTATTCTATTTCAAGAAGTGTACTTATGACATTTCTTCTCTGCATTTTAATACAGACATTGGAGTAGGCTGGAGAAGCATTCCAATACTGTGTGTGTTATGACAACATGCATCTTCATTTTTGCTATCTATGCAGTTATAAATGAGCTTATACAAATATATTACATAGTATGTGTATGTTAGATCTGAATACAACTCTCCTTTTTCTGTGGATTAGCAGAGCAACTGTTAGAAAATTAGAGAGTTACAGTACTGAAGGTATGCAGGTTATGGGTCAAATGCTTCTCACCTTACGTATGTAAGTAGGTCCATTTAAATTAATGGAGCCACACAGCTAATAACTGTGAGTGACATCTGGTCTTTTAGTCAAGTCCTCACAAGCGTTATCTGAGAATAACAATGGGGTCTTTAGGCTCTATAGGCTCATGTGACTAATAAATACAAAGGGAAATGTAGGCTTGTTGTCATATGGCTTTTCTGTCTTTTATGGTGGTACATACACAAGATCTTGGTTACCCAAGCAATTCAGCATAACTTCAGTTTTACACCTCTGGTCAAATCACATTTTGTGTAAGAAGAAATGCAAACAGTTGCTTAACTGTGACTTTTTCCAAAGCAAATAGGGAAATTAGATATCATATTTTTATTTGATTTTATACAATTCTAATTCTTCGTAGTTCAGCCATAAACCCATTTGTTATCCCACTGCTGTCATACAGGGTGTCTCAGAAAGAACTGAGAACTCTTATGCAGAAACCACATCTGAGGGAATTGTTCAGTATTTTATTGCTTTGAAATGGAAAGTGAGAAGATCAAAGTACAAGAGAAAAACACTGATAAATACAACATTATTACAACTTCTAAATGTTCTGGACTTCCTCAGTATCTGTAATCTGTGGATCTTAAAACATGTTCAAATATTATTTAACCTTTTTAACATGTTTGTAGACATAGGTATTCAGGTTAATAGGTAGATAATATTGCAAGCAGAAATGATCACTTAGTCTGTGAAAGGCACTAAATGACACAGCTGCCTGTGTTAGCAGGGGACTGAACAAGAAAGTATGATATTGTTCTGCATATTTTTGAGACCACACAGTCAGTGTCTAACATACTTGGAAATGCAGAACTTGTGCCCTTCTTGTCAGTATTCCACTTCCTTTTTCCTGGCTTTTGTCATTGTTAGATTTAGGGCTTGTTACAACTTCTGATGGAAATTTCAAAGATTGTGAATTCAAACTGATTCCATTGTTTTAATGCAAATATGTATAGATTTTCTTTTTTTTTTTTAATCAATGCTGTGTTCATTCAGCCAATATGAAAAAAATGCAATCTTCTTAGGACATGCAGACATTTCATTACAATTTTTTGATAACCCACAGACAAGTTTTGACATTTCTCTCAAATTCAGCCCAATCAAGACTTGCCCTGACATCAATTTAACAGTAAAAGTATTTTCAGGTCCCTTTTCCAGTGAAGACGTTCACTACATGTGGATGTATATGTGTAATATTGAAGCACTGCAGCAAATGTGCATATGTTCACATACTTTTCATAGAAGTCTGGTTGAATCTTACCTGTTCTCACTACATTTAAGAAAAGAAACGATTAGGTGTCTGAGATTTGCAGAAACAGTAATCACATAGTGCGTCAAATCTGCATGTGTTGGCGAAAATAGTCACAACAAAATGTATCATGCTGAACAACTAGTCAATTTGATTAATTCCCATTCAAAATAGAGAAAGAGTAGGAAGATTTATTTCTTTTTATTATTCTGCACTACTAAAGCAAGTAAGAAGAGAAGGGGATAGGGGATAAGGGATAAATTGAATTCAAATTGAGATTGAGACAAGTAACATTCATAAATTCATATCCATGCTGTCCTCCCACAGCTTCACAACTAATTGCTTTGAATTTTTCGCTGGTTTTTATCTAGGCCATCCTCCATGTCTCCATATGCCTTAGTTTTTCACCATGAATTAGTTCTTTGTGTGTTCTGCGCACCTACCCATAGCCTTTCTTATAACTCTTAACTGAGAATCTTAGACTTGTCTTCCTTGTGCTATTAACAAAATATTTAAAATGATCTGCATTAAAACACCTTCTAAATAAATCTGTGGCTAAAATGCATGCTTGGTCATTTTGCAGCAATTTACAGTCCAAGCCAGTATACATCAGTATATCTCTAATGAATTCCACTCCATGCTGATTCTTGAGCATTTTGCCATGTCCACTTCAAAACTTTGGAAAAAACTGCACCGAGTAACTAGGAAATCAGCGACTATTTTCATGCCAAGAAACATCTGGTGCCCTAAAATAGACCACATAGGGCTTAAAAGCAGATGAAAAACAATGTACACTTGTTAACAATGATGGGGAAGAGAGATATTAAAAAAATGAATAAAAAACTAATTCCACGTAGGTTTCTGAAAAGGAAAAATCCCCAGATAATTTCCTAAAATGGTTGAGAAGCAACTGACAGCTGAAACAGGTAGAGATTTGCAAGTGGGAAAGAGAGAACATAAAAGGAAAGATAATGATTTAAGAGGGCTGCAGCTCCACCACTAGTATAGTCTCTCTCCATTCCTACATTCGTGTTGGTGTTATGAAGTGTGTGTATGTGTGCCTCGATCTGTGTGGGTTTGTGTGTGCATGCATGCACCTGGGAATACAGTCCTTCTGCCCACTGATCAAACTGTAACAGCTGTACATGAGGGAAATGGAAGGGCAAAAAGCTCACAAAGCACTGCAAATGGTTGAATTAGACATTTTTTAAGGCAAAGGACTAGGTCTTGGCTAAGCTAAATGAGAATCCCTTGTCCTGGAGAAATAATAGTCTTTAGCTGACTCTACTAATTGTATACCTGGTAGAACAAGCAGTACTAGTAGGTAGGCTTTTTCTTTACATCTCACTCTTAGGACTGAAACAATGTGACAAAGTTACTTTGATGTTCATAAAAATATAGTTTTCATCTGATGTAGTCCGAATTTCCCCTGGGGGAAAAGATGCACTGGACCAAGAAGAGTACATGGAATTCAAATCTTCATTTGAATGCTGAAGAAACAAATCCAGATGAAAACAAAACACTGTTTACGTCCCTTGCATGTTTACATTTGTTATGTTCAAGTCTTAGAGAAATTGTCTCACGTGTACTTAGTGTCAGTGGTAATTAAGCTTAAAATTAAACAGAGGACACATTATGGGTGTAGCTGATGAAAGTATATTCTTTTGAAGTGAATCTGCATGGCAAGGCTGTACAGTTTTCCAGTAAGAGGCTGAATTGGAGGATATATCAAAATAGAAGAAAGTTGGGTCTGGCTTTGATTCCCTGGCTTCCCATAGTAAAAGAAGGGATATTGTGAGTATAAGTCTCAGAAACAATTCTAGCTCCCTTGAGATCTTTAGTCCCCATCAGCACATAGACAAATGCATTTATGTATGCAATCAGGTAAATTTTTATCCGGCTATACCAAGAACAATTTCACGTTAAAAGCTGTTTAAAAAGAAAAAATGTCTGCCAGAGTCTGTTCTGAACAAAGGTGCTAGCTCTGATAAGGGCTCAGATCTGCTATATATTTCACAGTAGATAACCCTAAAAGTGATAGCTGATATCTTCCATTAATGAGAAACTCTTAGGTTATGGAAAAATTCACACTATGATTTAGAGCTTCAAGTGCAAAATCAACTTTGGTCCAAGCAAATACTAGTCTCTTACATTGGCTGTGCATTTTTTTAATCACTTCCCCTTCCCATCACTCCCATAGCTCCCCAAATTTTTAATTAGCTCACTCTTCCAGTCTTTCTTTCCAGTATTTTTTATCTGATCTGCTGAACTTTGTTAAATGTACTAATATGTGACAAATATGTCAGTTACAAGATGCAGCCATCAAACTCTGAACCTGAACAAGAGTAAGAAAGCGTATTATTAATTTCCTTATTTACTCCCTGCCAGATGTAAAATACCATCTATGCTACTTTTCAAATTAAGGCACATATAATTTGCTTGCACAGTTTTCAGACTCCCAAGTGTCCTCCAGCTGAGCTAGGAACTGATAATAATCAATCTAAGGCTTATACTCACAACACATACAGGTTGAATTAACAGGGAAACTTAATTATGGGATTTCTTGATTTCAGAATTTTCAGTCTGAATATTCCTTTTTTTTGTTTGTTTGTTTTAACATTTTTTGAATAATTTCCCTTCACCTGAATAAGCTAATCTGAGGCAGCTATTGCACCTGTTAGTTGCCCTTGATAAAAATACCTGGTACCTAGGTGTGTATTTGCATAGTTAGTGAACTGATAACAATTTACAGATGCTAGTTTACACCAGCTGAGAGTCTTGCCTACTACTGCCAACTAGGAATGGACTCATTTATTTGCTCTGGGTTGCCTTCACTGCTTAATGGTACCCCTGGTTCATAATACTAATGTACCATCTCAAAGCCTGCTGAAGCAAAAGAGTTTAATCAAAACCACTTTTGCTCACTGGTGACATGTATCTATAACCTTCTCTGCAGGTTGTTCAATGTGATGCTTATAGTACCTGAACAAAGTTATTTTAAACTTTTCTCTGTAGAAATATAATGATATTCTGTATTTTCTTAGAAACCTTGCTTATCTTAGAGGATGCTAATTAAAAACAAGTGATAAACTAGTAAAGGATGAAGAAAATAATAAGAATGGAAAGTAAACTAAAGGTTAAGGAAAAGGAAAAGAACTTAGAGAACCTTGGTCATATCAAGAGCAAGGTGAAAAAACAAAAGGAAGAATGGAATGAAGAAATAAATATTCATTGTGCTATTTGATTTCTTGCATGAAGGAACAATATTTAAAACTCAAGAACGAATATGTTTTAAAGATTATGAAATTAATGTCAGAATGGAGATTTATGTATTTAGTACAATGTTCTCCTACCATGGGAGTTGGAAATGTAGAGTGATTATTAGCTAGGTTTCTGTTTTTGTTGAGCAGGTATCTTTTCTGTTATTACTCTGTTCCAGTATATGATCGTATTTCTTTGTATAATTTAGATCTGATATATGCAAGTGCCTCCATTTTGAGCAGACCATATGGAGAGCTCCACGAGTACCCAGGGAACCAGAAGTATGCAATGATTAGCCATGGTTTCTGTTATTTGTTGAGCAGATGAAAAGAACTGTGAAATAAAAGACATTTCATGATGGTTTCTATGTCCTTGTACTGTCCTTTGTTTGGTTGTGCTGCACTAAGAGGAAAAAAGGCTAGTTTTAATATAGCAAAGGGAATTGCATACCCGTTCACAACATCTAAACTCAGAAACAAAGGAAAAGAAGCACTGGAAGAAAAGGCACTGATCTATATAATGGGTCAGTGACACTGAACTAAAGGAGAAATATATAGATATACACATGAATCTATTTTCTGGATCTACATTTTCCTGGATCTAAATTATGAATAAACAGATAAAGGAAGAAAAAAAGAGATACAGACAAGAACAAACAACATAAGCCTACTTTGGGATTAGCTTATAGACCAAAAACTAGCTAGCCCCAAGCTATGAGTATATCGTGTAGCTCTTTGACCTGTTGGGTAGATATTCAGCACTGCTGACCCAACTTGCTGGAGCCATAATCAGTTTCCCCGTCAGCGATGTGTTGTACCCAACCTACCTACTGCAGTAGTCCAGACACAGAGCTAATATCATACAGCCCTAAACATTAACAACTCAGATAAATATATCTTATGCAGAATTGAGGAATTTTCCTTCTTGGATGTAGTTAATGCACTGTATTATGTCATCTACATATTACCTGTGTTACTGTTACTCCTATACAGACAGAGGCTTTGGTTGATGCTCTTAAAACAGAACATAATCTCTGATAAAGAATAGAAAACATAGAAATTAATAGAAAATATAATAAGATGGTACAATAAAAAGAGTGAGGTAAATGAAGTTATTCAGATTAATTTAGAAACTGGAGAGAGAAGAGATAGAAAATAAAACTGAAAAGACTTCATGTAGACACTCATTATGTTTGATAATACAGGATGAAAAGATTAATTATTCTGATTTTGTTGACAGAAAAGAACAAAAATAAGGATAAATGGTCATTCTCAGGAGAATGAGAAATTGTTGGTTGTCCTAGAGCTTAGGCCTTGGACTGAGGTTCAGTACAATTTTAAAAAAATTTTCAATAAAGAGTTTAATATTGCAGCAGCGGCAACAGTAGTATTTAGGTTTATTAAGAACTATAGGTTATAAGGACTTCAAAGTCTTGAAAGAAAGAATTAGGCCTGATGCAACTCACGAGGGTTAACTTGAAATAAACTTACATTTCAGATTTCGTACGGAAAAATCATCCACGCAAAGCAATAGGGTATGAAACAGTTTCCGCTGTCAGACACTGTCCTCACTAGAAGGAGGTTGTTTGTTTCTTTATTATATATCATCATCAAATGTTTGCTGTGTTCACCATTTTCTGAGTAATTTATGAATCTACTGAACAGCCCAGGGTCCTTTTTAACTCCATTGATAATGCCTGCTAATGCAAAAACTGTCAATTTTTTATTCTTTTTTTTTTTTTTTTTTTTTTAATTTTAACCAAAAGCTTAACTACTATTATATTTTTGCATCAGTCTCATCCACTATATGGTAGGTATCCCCTGAATGCTTCCACGGACTTGCAACCTGTAAGTACTTTGCTGCTATTCTGTGCTGCTTCTGGCTTTGGCTTCTTGAAAGGGTCAACATTCCCGCACTAGAACAATTTTAGGCAAGTGCAAAAATAGAATCATACTCTCTAGATAACTTTCTAATCTAACCAGTCATTTAGTGAGTTTTGGGGACCATTTGAGATAGAAATGTGTTAAACAAAGGTTTTAGAAACATAATTTCAGGACATGGTTCAGAAGTGCTTCTTACTACTACTTTCAGTGTCAAAGTGTTTTTTTAGATCAGTCTTTTCATCAGATATCAAAATTTCATCTAGCATCTCTGCTACTTTGGACCTCAAAGACTTGACTGTCCATCTTTTGGTATTTTAAGCATGATGGTGAAATGAAGAATGTAAGAGCAAGAGAAAAGAGATTTTATGGTCGACATTTGTATTAGACTTGTTTGTTATATTTTCTATGGAAATCTTTATGATTGCTTTTTCTTTCTGTATGTGAGATCACTGAGCATCATAATACAGTTGGCTTAAATGCACAGCACGTATCAAAAAGAATAGGAAATGCTGCTTTCTGAAACTGATTATAGATCTTGAGAATTTTAACTGGAAGAGACAACAGAAGAAAGAAGACATCCATAAACACTGACAAGAGAAAGAAACAATGCCACAATTCATCTCATATGACATAAACGCTAGCGTTAATTTATCAGTTCTAGTTGAGAAATCTTTATTTCCTCCCCAAGCCCAACACTTAGATTCTTTAAAGACAATGCTGTATGTAGAACTTGTGGCGTTTTGACAACTGCCTGACAGTTTGTTCTGAAAACTTGTTATTTGAGAGATTTTATGATAAGAATCAGAAGTTTAAGCGTGAATCTGCCAATGAAATGGCATAAACCTGCTTATAATATTGTGGTTTTGAATAGGTATTACTTATGTGGATTTTTTGGGTGAAACCATGTTTTGTTTAGCCATTCAGAATAAAATTTGGAAATAAATTTTATGTCCCAGCAAAAATCTTCATAACTGTTTCAAATAAAAATAATGAAAGGATGTCTATGGTACCTATACAGACAAGAATTTTGTGGCACCATTTTTATCCCTCTTATCCCGTTGTGCAAATTTCAGACTTATTTATGGACAACTGGATCACAACTGATTCTTCTGGATTTGTTTAGATAGCTACTTTGGGAATATTTTAAATAGAAAAGCCTACATTTAGTGCGTTGAACCATGCTTACAGAAAATGTAGACATACTCTAAAAACCAAGTGGCTAAGAGACAATAAAAAGAATTTTCCATATACTGACATTTTGGGAAAGGAAGAGGGAAGAATTGCTTGAAAGAGTATACAAATAGCCTTTACTCGAGATGTTCTTTATACTATGAAATGCAGCAATGCTTAAAGTATGTTATTAAAGCTACACATAGTTACACTAATGAGGTTTTTTTCCTCGTCTTGATTAAAAAACCCAACCTTTTTAAACCCTAATAAATCATTTGAAAATATCCATTAAACATTTTTGTCAAAGTATAATAGAAAGAATCATGATTCTTCAAATGTCTGATGAACGTGCATGTTACTTCAGAAGTAGAAACTCCTGCTTTCAGGAGAGAGAAAACATACAAATCTGACCTTATATTCTAAAGCGTATTCACCACAGGGTATAAAGCTCTATCAAAGAGTATTTGCGGAGCATGTTCACAACAATTTGTGTCTAAATGCAAGTCTCATAATAATTTAAGAAATTAAAATCTTAACTGTAAATGGACTATGAGACTTTCCCATGAGAGTCCAAAGCAATAATAATACTGCTGCCTATGCAAAAACTGATCACTGATTCAACCACAAATAGTTCTAGTTCTGAGACTAAAATCCCGTAAAATTATTGAGGCACTAAAAGGCGGTATTCATTAGCAAGTTAATACTGTCAAGCCTCTGAATGAGTCTTGTTTCTTTAATTCTATCCTTAGGAATACTGCAAAGTGATATTTATGTTTTCTCTGAACTGAAATTCACCTTTTATGACTCTTATTATTACCATGTTCTCACTCTTACTCTCATTAACAATCACTCTTTTGTACATTTTATTCAGTTTGGCTCCAAAGGAAACAGAAAAACAATACCTGCAACAAGACAATGAAGAAGAGTGAAAAAAATCATAACACAATTTCAAGATACAGAAAAATGCCTAGCATGACATGATGGTAATGACAAATATTCTGATTTATTATTCCAGAAGAGTCACCAATACATTTATTTATATTTTTTCTGCAACAATTTTTAAGAAAACGTTGGAGTACTATCATTGCAGGTCCTACCAGCTTTTTCTCTTGAACTATTTTAAATGAGGATTCTTGGAGAGATGTTAGCTGAGTACAGTAAGAGCAAAAAAGTGTAAACTGGAATCTGGGACTCTTCATTCTATGAACCACCCCATAGATATTGAAATATAAGGTCACACTTGTATACTTTCTTCCTCAAAGTCCTTAAAGAAAGAAGCATGCAGCTCTTTTAAAACTTAATTTTCCATTCTTATTTATGCATCATTTGATGTTGTTCCTTTGTGCAAATAATATGATAATGTCTCTACCTTTGGGAGGCAAGATTCTAATAACTAAAGGGAAATGTAATGTCTCAAAGGAACTGATCCAAAATCAGTTTGGGTGTAAAGAGATGCAACCAATTGTTTTTAATGGAGTTGTATCATCTTGAAGCTAAATTAGGTCTATGATTGGTCCAATCTTCAGTCAAAATTCCTACTATTATAATCAAAGTGTGTAGGATGCAACTATAAAAAGATAGCTCAGAGCGCCGCATGTCCCATTTGTCTGTCAAAGGGAAATTGTGTTTTTCCCTTTGATCACAAGGTCAAAAAAGTAGTTTTGCCACTTGACACAACATGAAATACAAATAATGAGACAAATCTGCAACTGGTGTAATTAAATACAAATTCAATTACATGACAACTCAGTTTAGCTTCCTCATCTTTTGACAGGAATTATATTATTAATAATGACATGATTAATTTTTCCCCCATAACAGTAATGTGCAAATAAAACACACATAGAACAAAATAGCCAGTCTTGTTAAGTATAGTTTCAGGTTTTGTATATATCAAGTTTCATCCATGTGATTTAACTATCAAAGGCAGCAATATATATGATCTTTTTGCCTGTGGAAGGAATTAAATTGTTCTGTTCTAATAGACTGTTGCTTCTTGTCTAGTTAAGAACCTTTCTGTATCAGTGTTGTTAATTCTCATGAGTTTATTCCAGTTCTCATTGTTTTCCTTATCTTTTTTTCTGAAAGCTCCACCTTCCAGACATGTATGACTATGCAAAAGTCACATTTTTCTTTAACTTTCAAAATAAAATTATTGTCCTCTTCGTTATAAGAAATCTTCTGAAAACATTACTTTAGTGAACTGCAAAATAAATAAAAAGAGGTAAAATTTTTAAAAAATCTATTTTAAAATACAATTTTTAAAGCCAATTTTATTTTTCATTAAAGCTGGGCCTGAGATCTTTCTGAAGACTTGAAATTGGTAAACTTCTATCTCCCCACAGCTGACAGGTTGAAAATCTTTTCTTACCCATGACTGGCAGATATTGAGAGAGCAGAAAATGAGTATGCAGTCTCCAGTTGGCTTTCTGTGAGTTATTTATAGATGACAGAAGCAATAGAGAAGTCCAGGCAGCTGGACTGTGTGTAAGATTTTCAATGAATGATTTCATTTACAGTGTTGTTTCAGGGAGATAATGTAATTAATGTAGTTGGGAGATGAGAAATCTTACACGTTGCATCTGGAAGTTTCTCCTCAGGAAATCCTTGAAGCTTGCTGCTCCTGTCAAGTAGGGTAATGTGCCTGTAAACTGCCTTTGACAGAAAACATATCACTGCATCAGCAGAACCAGAAAATGACAAAACATACACAATGTGGAAGGGTGAATGCCAATATCTTTGCACCAAGAAAACACATTTATATAAGAAAAATAAATCTAAAACAGCGGGAAGCTTGTAAAGTGCATTGAAGAAACAGCCTGAGCCAAGATGATGTTCCACTGGTTCTCTTAATAGCTAAATAAAACACTTTGAATATGTGAGAAATATCAATATTAGGAACAGTAAACACATGTTTTGCACAGAAAACAACACAAAAATCCACTACAGTAAGTAATAGGGTTTGTTTTTGGTTTTGGTTATGGAGGTTTTGGGGAGGAGGGATGTTTATTTGTTTGGTTTTTTTTCATTGTAGCTGTCAGTCCACAGTGAAAAAGCAAAGAAATCCAAGGGCAAATGTATACATTTCCATATTGATTAAAATCTTAAATTTAAAAACCTGAATATTCAAAAGTCTCCAGAGAAAATAATCTGGTTTTAGCTCTTATTTGGCTATTGACTTTCCTGCCTTTCAAGCTTTTACTATTAGCCCTGAATCTAGAAACTTAAACTTAACTGTGAAAAAAGATTAAATATTTGAAAGGAAAATAAAAATAATAACACTTTGCTCAAGGGCTAATGGCTCACTTCCTTCAAAACAAAACACCCTCATCCACTTGTAAGCTCTACTAAAGCTAAACAAATGCTCTATGATTTCTATCTGTAGAAATTATATAAAAGAAAAGTAACTATATGATAGTCACTTGTGCAGACACATCTCTGATGAGGATTGAACTTGGGTATACTCTTAATTCAAATTAATTATGGACAGAAAGAAATATATATTTAATTTCCTTATATGGAAAGAAAATGGTAAAAACAGACTTCTGGGAATCTCCCTCAAAAGGATGGTTATTTCTTTATTAGTTGCTATTAACAAATGGAATCACTATTGGTTACCATAAAAATAGCTGGAAATGGCTGCCTACTGTTCTACTATGGGACTGTGGGAATGTATAGTATCTCTAAAACATAACATCAAAGCATATGCCATATTTTAAGGAGATATTCTTTTTTTAAAAATCTTGAAAACAATTGCAAATAATTATCGAAGTAAAATTAGGCCTACTTATGATATGGATACTATAATACTATCTTTCAATCTGCTGGTTTTAATAGAGGCACTTGCAAAAATGATTAACTAATGTAATTTCCTACGTTCTTTAAATGCTGTTTTAACTTCCTCTGCAACAAGATTAGAAGAAATCCTTCATTGCTCTACTTATCCAGATCTTTGAAAGAGCAAAAGGTTTAAAAAATAAATAAAATAGGAGGCTAAATGAAATGACACATTATTTTAAGTAGCAATCTTACATTTCAGAGTGAGTCTTTAATACAAAGTTTAGTCATTCTAGTAACAATGGTAATTGTATTTAATAATACTTATCTTACATATTATGCTTTCAGATTATATTCATCTTGCTTAAACATATTCAGAGCTCTCTTGTAACAATCCTAATTTGTTATAACCAAAAGATGGCAGCACTCCGTGCAGTATACATTCCTTCCACTGTTACTCCTATTCACAGATCTCTTTGCAAATTCCATTTTACTGTGCTATAGTTTAAGTCATCCCAGGCAGAGAACTATTTAGGAAGCTTCCAAATTAGAGTATATGCTTATTAATTTGGGAAGGTTAACGTGTTTTTGGAAAGCTTAAAAATAAATTCCTTTAAGTTTAGTTGCTTTACTATAGTTTCAGACTAGTTTACCATCAATATTAGGTAAACAGAATGGACAAGCTCCAACTTGAAGTCTATTTTAGGGAACCCCAGTCTCCTTTTCTGGGAACTTAAATGCCAGATATTTTGTCCCATATAAGTCTCCTAACTTTTTTCACCTCTTTATTTTTTTTTCCATATCTTATTTTCATTGTCCTCATTTTCCTCCTTGCCCATTCTATACTGTTCTCTGGTCTCCTGTTGGGTAGACCTCAGCATTTGTGCCCAATATCAGCTCCCTGATGTAAACAACTCCTTTATTGTGTATCACTATCCCTCCTGTGGTTGGAGTCGCTATGTGTTATCTAATGTCTGCACATTGTTGTACTCACAGTGGTTTGACTCCATGTTCCTCTGCGAGAGCGAACATATGACAAGGCAGCTCTTACGCAGTGACAACAGAGTATGATGGGGCAGATGCTCAGTGACTGTGTGGCCTTGACCGTGCCATGTAATACAGAAGGATTAATGAGGAGGATGGCAACTTCAAGATACACGCCTTGCTGTTTGGAAGTAAGTAAAGAGCAGTCCTAGGGGCATACAGAATGATTGCTAAGAAAGCTGGATTTTTTGTTTGGTTTGAAGAGGTAAAATTAACAACTGAACTGTTATATAGAACAATTCAAGGGGGAAAAAGTGATATAATAAAAGAAACCAAGACTTTACGGTTCAAAGGGAGGAAAAAAGTGGAAGGGCTAAGAAAAGAAGAGCACAAATTCTGCAGAGTCACCATAAAAAATTCCAAAGACTTCACGAATACTATGATCCTAAACAAGAGGATAAAACAATTAAATACTTCCTTATATGAAGCCTTTTGCAGAAAAATGGAACCATCAGGCAGATGTATGTGAGAACCATGGCCCAGATGGAAATTTTTGAAAATATACAAAAGATTAATAATAAATTATTATCTATGCCCTACTTTATTTTCATGCAGATATCTCCACATAAAAGAGAGAAATCCTTCCAAATGGCATGGGCTGCTAAGCTGTAAAATAAACAAGTGAAAGCAGCTGAGATTCCCAAGCACAGTGAAGAGTAAGCCCATCCAAAGAATCCCAGAGGCAAGACAAAGACAGGTCAATCCAAAACATAATTCGTTATACATAAAATGGGAAGCTGCATAGGGGAGTAAGAAAATGTATGAAAAAAGAGCTTCAGTGCAAGAAGTATGAGAAGTAGAGAGGCTTCAATATTGAATTTGCAGCTATATAATGTGTGAAAGAGACTCACACAAGCTAATAAGACTCCAGTGTGTGTATGGAGCCAGATTGCTGGATTTGGGGTTTTTTTCACTTGTTGATTTGTCTTCTACATTTTCCACTGATTCCAGACACAAACCTAAGTTTATTCTCTTCAGATAATTATGCTTACCTATACTTGTGGTTACTGACGATGTTCAGAACTGCATTACCACATTCATAGAGGATCTGGGATCTGTCATGTGTAATTCTTTCTTTCGCTCTTTTTCTCCACTCTGATACAAAGTTCTGACTTCAGAAAGGATTTTTTAAAAGAGGCTATGCTGAAGGAGGGTAATTTGCAGGCCTTTCTACTTTGAAGCTGGTTCCATTTAATAAGCTAACAAGTTTTTTGACCTTAAAAACTGTTGCATGACTGACCTGAAATCCAAGGCCTTGGGAAAGGGGTAGTAGAAAGAGGGCTAACCGTGAATATTCTGGGACCTTAGGGTATTTTAATGTAATCTATTTTGACTAGTTCCTTCGCTATCTGGCAATTGCTGTGTTTCATGATATGATTTCTAGTGATAAAGAGCCTCACAGGAAAGCAGTCAAAGCGCTTAACAGTATCTTTTGTCTTTATATAGAAATAAATATTAACAACAAATCATTATCAATTAACAGCTTCGTTTTCTGTACAATATATGAAAAAAAACTAGTAACAATGTGAAGTAGTACACTCAAAATGGTGAAATGCTAATCATGTTTAGTAAGACGATTCTGAAGTTAGGAAGTACCACACTATGAGAAAAAAATAATGATCCAAAAATCAAAGACACACGAAATTTCTCACTGGCAGGAAGCTGCTTTATGTAACAAGATGGTACAGGCAGTCGATCGGATGATAATATTTAACAATTGAGTTTAGGAAAATCAGGACAAGGATAAAACTTAAGCCATATTCCAGATAATGCAATCACATTTCCAGAATAGAGGGATTTAATAGAACAAGATACATCTGGAATTAGATCTTTACATGTGTCATGGGTGAAAATGGCAACTAAGTGCTTTACTTAAGAATGAATAGGACTACCAAAGAACCTGAATGTAAAGGTAGAGCAGAAAAAATTCAGCTGGACTTTTGAGAAGCTTAAATCTGAGAAATTACACTGGTTACCTAATCCTCTGAGAAAGTAGTGTTAATTGTCACTCTTACTTACCCATGACTTACCCACTACTTACCCTTGTGTAACTGTCTTTACACTCTGAAATATCAAAAATTAACCTGAGGACAAAAAATGTGAGAATTTCTTTAGTAGTAAATAAAATTATTACTAGCATTAAGGATGAATTGATGTGAATTCCAACTCTGGAAATTTTCATGTGCTGAGACTCAATGCATTTCTATGCAATACAAACATAAATCTATCATATAGTTTTATGACATGTATGGAGTTAGAATTACTTTCACTGTATTTCTATACCATACGAGTATAGCAAGTGACCTCCTGACTGTGCAGGAAGGGAATATCAGAGAACCAAATGAAGCAGAAGAATGTTCTGGTCATGCTCCTTGTAATAGTGGCCATTAGCCTCAGGAGCAATTAGCTCTTCTAATCCTTAACATTTAAATTCTCAGAAAATGTCCGGCATTTAAGAACATCAACATGTAAAAAGAAACCAGAGAGCAGACTGTGATGAGACAAATGGAAAAGTCAGTTCAATTTATGCAGCCTCTCTTTACCATTATGTTGAATAAAGTGCAGTTTAATTTTTAATCAACTTTGAGTCCTCTCTCTATTGTGACTCAGCACAAGATAAATGAAACAACTATTGTATTGCAAAGTGACCCTTTCTTGAAAAGAAAATTGTGCTATAAATCTTGAAGTACATGCCATGTAAACCTACTTTTATTCCTGCAGTCATCCCTTTCAATACTTGCTGTATGTAATATACCTTTCACCAATTTACCCACAGTAGTATTGGTGGTAGTAGTAATCAGTAAAGATAATTCCTTGTGAAGACATTTAGATAGAAGATAATAAAAGAGGGTTTAGCAAACATCCATTAACACAGGGACTTTCAATACCTTTAGATAATCTCTGCAAGATTGTCTGTCTTCTGCTACATCTCATTTTGGTTTCCACAGGTAGCATTACAAAGTAAACCTGTGTGCCATGGTCTGTACACTGATTTTCCCCAAGCTGCCCTCACATGTTTCAAATGTAGATGTTAGCAGTGCAAAGCTCACTGAAACTTTCAATCTCAACAAAAATAAAACTCTTTGCTACTAGGATCTCTTTCTTTTCTATCTGCTTTCTGTAAGTGAAAAACTTCAAAAAAATCAAAATATTTGTTTTAGTTTTGAGGTGATAAGGATAAATACTTCAGATTTAAAATTAAATAAAGTCTTGGGAAATTTTACTGAGCTTTCCCCCACAAGCATTCCTAAATTTCTCTTGTTAAGCTTGGGCATCAACAGATTATTATTGACTCTTTATTTCACTGCATGGGTATCTGTAAGTATTTTTAATGTAAAATACTTATCCACAGAAGCTTTGATTTCAACAGTCAACTATCCTTATTAGTTTTCATTTTAAGTAAACATTACGCAAATTGTAAAGATAGATAGTCTCATGAATAAGTGATTAGTTTGTGGTTTAAAAGATTGAGGTTTAGGGTCAGACTATGGCTTTCTGTGAAGAACTCAATGTCCACTGAACTGTTTGGACTTCTATTTCCTATTTGTACCTTTTGGATAGTAATTGCAGGTTTTTCTGTGTTGACACATTAACAGCATCCTCGAAGTTGGTTGCCCATAACAGTAGCATAATTTCAAGATGGCACTGTTGGTTTTTAAAGACTTAAGAAGAATTGTGCTAAGGTAGGTCTATTTGAAGTTTCTCTCCTCTATAACTATGCATATCTTCATAGGAATTTTGGTGCAATATCTTAAATTAAAGCAGTGAGAATATACTTCAGGTGTAGTAAACATGGAATTGAATACATATTTCTGGCTGGCATTTTTCAGTTTCTGCTTACCCTTTTTAAAACATCTGGTCAATTTGTCACATGGAGGGTGTTAAGAAACCACTATTTTAGCTGGGTTGTTTTTTATAAACAGACTCTTAATATCTCATGTGTCCTCCTTTATTTCATGAGACATGATTGATACTCTCACTATATACATATAATTTACTGACCACATTTGGGGTTTTTTTCCTAGTTTTACTTTACATGAATATATTGAAATGACAAAGTTTGTTCCAGATCAAACGACTGGAGTAATGCAGTGCAACTCTTCATATGGAGTATCCTCTGACAGTTTCAGTGTTGTAATTCGAGAGGGAAAAGAAGAACAAATAGTGATGACAAAAAATGGTATCATTTACAATGAGCTAGAGAATTCCTATTTAAAGACAGCAGCTTTTTGCCTAGCTGCCATCAAATAGTCTGCACAGTCTGTAAGAAATATCAGCAGAAGTGTTACACCAGAGACAGCTCTAATCTAGCTTGTTTAAACATAGAAAATGAACCCATGGCAGCTCAGCTTCACTGCAAGTTCTGCAGTGCAGAACTGGGACTCTGAGTACTCAGGAGGTCCAGGTCTTGATCCCAGTATATCCATAGGCAAGATTACAGCTAAATCACTTACACTGACCTGTTCTGCAATCAGAAACAGAGATGCTGGAAAGAAAAATAAATGCACCAGACCATGGAGCTGCCTGATGAATGCAAGGAGCAGGCCAATGCTAGATGGGCAGAAAAAGTGGAAAATGAAACTAGCACAAACTGAATTTTAAACTCTGGTCCACTGAAGTAGTGGCAGAAAGGGCAATATTTCACCCAAATTCTGCAACATGGATGTCAGCAGAAACTTTACACAAGTTGATCATTGTATCACACAGCCATACAACATGAAGAAATAGTTTTACAGGCGATTCATTTTTACTTGCTAATATATCTTTAGACATAATCACTTCCATCTTTGCTACTAGAGGATTCATGTATTATACTTTGAGCTTAGTGCTTTACTGTATTTATGGAAGTTGATCATAAACACCAAAAAGGATTATGCCTTTGTTGGGATGCATCATTCCATTCCATTCCATTATGAAAGCAGAAAAACTGTATCTCCTCTACATGAAGAAACTGGGATTGATTTTATTTTTTAAAAATATAAACTAAGCAGCGGATAATATTTTTCCCTAATGTGAAATTGCACTTGAGAGTATGGAAATTCCTTGTTTATTGCTGAAAACCTACTCTAATTGAGATTATATTCCTCTTATATTTATGTATTACATATACCTTATTAATATTTGTCAAGAAAGATTTGATAAGTGTACCTCCAATAATTGAACCTAATTTTAATTATTAGCAGCTATATGAGCGTGTAAACTTCTAATCCATAGTCTCTGAAATGACATTCATCTGAAAGCCTGAAATATCCTTCATGCTACTTTTATAAATGTCAGCCATGGCAATTATTAATGTGTGGGACATGAGGCAATTTAATCCCCAGTTGAACCCAGCACTGGATGTAAAAGAACAACAGTAATATCTATTATGCCACTTCACATCAATTGTTAATGATTCATTTTACTAACTAAAGAGCTCATTTACTGCATGTACTTGTCCTGAAAATGGAAGATCTACCACCATATATAGGCCTAACAATTGAATTCAATCAACAAGTATAAAATGAATAAAATGGACTAATTTTTCTTCCTTCACTTGGCAGAAGCCACTGAGCTATGCCTGTGTAAAAACAAGCAACATCTTCTATGTGTAATTAGTGCTTGTGCTTTTACATTCTCAAAAGGGAGGATTTAGTCTCTAAGCTGCATTTAAGT
>NW_010164643.1:0-28076 GCF_000695765.1 Mesitornis unicolor | reverse complement strand
CCTGCTGAAAAAACTGAGAGCTGAAACTTACAATATAATGCAAGTTGTTGACATATCAAAATGGCAGTAGAGCAGAAATATGGAAAAACTTGAGAATTAAGGAATAAAAGTATTCTTAAAAGGCTGGAGGATTATGTATACAAATTCTCTACCTTGTACATGGAATAAATATGCTGTGCCTCATTCAGATCTCAAGATAGCTGTCTTTTACATATTGAAGTGTTGAAAGAGAACACTCATGCCATTCTGTCAGACCAAGGTCTGGCCTAACCTCTGCTACAGCCATGAGAAGGCACAGCTAACTCAAGGATTTTCTGTAGAAAATTGTTATCTATAGGGCTAATGTTAAGACTGACACAAGACTGCTGCTGAGGAAAATATTAACATCTGAAAGAATATGCCAGTCAAAATCCCAAAGACAAGGCTTCTGCTGGACTATTTGAACTGGAGGATATTTGACGCAGCTTTTAGGGAAACGATCCTTACTGGGATAATTTGGAAGCTTTAAGAGGCAAGGTGAGAGGGGAAATCTCCTTTAAAATGACAAACGACTGCAGTATCAGAGCATGCTGGAAGGAAATTAGGTGGAGCAGAATAAAAGTGAAAAGAAGAATAAAACAACAATATAGAGGAAAGACGCAAGGGAGAAACATGAGTGAAGGACTTGAGCAGTGTGAATTTGCACAATCATGGAAGAAGAAGGTTTAAAAAAGTGCTGGTGAGTCATGCTGCAGACTCAGAAGCACATTAGGATTTTGGGGTTCAATGAGGTTTGGTGATGTGTACTGTGGCTGTGACAAAGTGAAAGTGATTCTGTACATGTGCACTGGAGTACATTGCAACTAATCTGTGTGTGTGTGCTTTCAAGTACATCAGAAGAAATTTTATTGAATAAACAACTCTCAACCCCTTGTACCTTTATTTTGTGCTACAATTTGTTCAACACTTAATGCAGATCTATCTGATCTCAATATTTGTTTTCTATTTTGTCTTTGTGAAACTTGTAATGATATGCTCTTGAGTTCCTTCTCTGCTTGTTTGCTCTTCTGCAAAACACAATATTAGCCCTTCAAAAAATCCATTTTTACTAGCTAGCTTTGAACCACTTATTGGTCATGTCACAAATGAGTAGTCTCTAATTAACCCATCCTTTAATTGTTCGGATTCCTGAAACTTATTTAGACTACCGTTGCATTGTCAATGGTCAGTGGCCCCATCTGAGAACAGGTTTTGTGTGAGAAAATCAGCCTTGCCCAATTGGTGCAGAAGTCTTACACAGAGAGAGTAGTCAGACAAGACTCCTACGTTGCACTCCCACAGCTTCCATCTCATTTGTCTTCCGCCAAATGCCACCATAACAGCTCGGTCTGGCACAAGCAGTTACAGTGTGACGGAGACCATGGTACCATGCAGAGTGTGTTCAAAGTAATTGGAAAGCAGGCTCTGTGACCAAGGCCCCAGGACATTATAACTGTTGCTGGTGATCCAAGGCATAGGACATTTCCATGCTGAGAAGAAAAGTGGTTGAAAAGTATGCCTTCTCCAGAATCTTGATTTTTTATGTAATAAAAATGGCTAAAAGTTTGCAATCTGCATCATATATCTGTTGAAAATTCTACAACTGCAAAAATAGAAATTGCTTCCTTCTCTTGCAGAGCATAGAAGTTAACGCCCTCTTATTTTTCACTAGGATTATTTCTACCAGAATGAATGTGGAATTACCATGACAGTTTCCTTCAGTTTTCCTTCAGAGCAAAGGAGCAAATGTCTTCAATTTATCCACTTTTAACTTCAATTTATCCGCTTGACTATAACTGTTCAACATGGTGAGGCATATAAATGGTTAGTGGATTGCCATATAAGGCTTATCTAAAATGTGATGATGTTATGTGAAGTCATGAAAATAAAGATGCTACAGATGGGCTGACCATGGTTTAGCTGGTGCAAGCTCTCTAGAATTTATATTGTTGTTTAGCACTGATAGCTACACTGTTTTCCTTTAGCCTCTTGAGCTTTATATGCTTTATAATATATACAAAAGATGGTTTACCTGTCTTATGATATCTGAGTATTTTTGTTGCATGTAATGGCATTAGGTGTGCAGTCTATCTCTTTATTGTTCAGCCTGGTCTTTTCTCACTTGTTATGGATGTCATGTTAGCTCTTCAATTACAGATTTCAGGGAATTGGGGTTTATCTTTGAATGTGACTCAGCAATTCATGAATACATAACCTTGTCAGAACAGCTGGAGCATGTCTTTTACCTGCTCTGTGGGATGTGCTAAAGACTTTTTTCATAAACTGAGAATTTGTTAAAGTGTGACTCCAATACCGTAAAAATCACCATACAGAACTGACCTTGGAACTGGTGGTTTCTTTAGAAATTGTTAAGTGGTTAATGCTATATTTTGCTTTGGAATCCTTTAGAAAGGATCTAGTCATCTGAAGTCAACCAGAACTTTGTCTTGAACTTAATTATTTTCAATTTTGTAACACTTTATTTAATACAGAGTTAAGAACAGCTGAATGGAGAATATTTCACAAGGAAATGTTCTCATTTTTCATGAGTTGTTTTGACATTGTTTGACAGCAGTTTTCCCTTCACCAGTGAAATTTCAACAGCGCTGACACAAGAGGCTTCTTGTACTTACCCAGCAGCTGAATCCCAAATTGCCTTAAAGCCAAGCTTGAATGGCTTCACTGCTGTTCATACCTGATCTTGCTGCAATTACGTCCACATTTTTTCATTTATACAAGAGATTTAATGGTGTCACTGGCAACTATCAGATAGATCTGCTACTAAAACATACCTATCATTTCCTGCAACCTACTACAGGTATAAAAAATGAACTTGCACTCAATTGTGAATCTCTGTCATACTCTGATAGCTCCACAGAAATGTCTCTGAGTGTAGGTTAAGGTAGGATCAAGAATATACCAGCAGAAGCTCTGTTGAAAACTTGTCTTTTGCATGTTTTTGTAGCTTTTCCCTTCCATGAGAATACTTGCTCTCATGGTTGGTGGATTACTGCCAATAAGGAATGCCACAGAAAGGTTGCATGTGTCAGATTTCAATTTGGCTAAGATAATTTACGTACCTGCCACTGTCATCTCTCTGCGAAAAAGAGATAATGTAACTTCTGCATTCCATCATCACTGACATTGCTAATATTAGCACTAGTATTATCATCACTGTAGCTCTTAGCAAGATCACGATCAAATCCAAGTTATTTCCTAAAAAAGTAACGCAAATTGTACCAAGCCTTACTGTGAAACCTAGAACTACAAAATATCTAGCCTTAGTGGGCTGTGCCTCTCATTTTATGGATTCAGAGTCCATATATTCACCAAGAACTTTCTCTGGTGGGAGATAGCATGGTAAGCACAGCAGAGACAAACTGACAATATATATAAATAATTTTAAGAAAGTAGTATTAATTCTCAAAATGCAATAATGAATTAAAAAAGTCAGTCCACACATCATACTTTTTAAACCTAGCAATTTTTAAGCCAAGTCTTATATGATTTATGGAGGTTTGGGTTAGCAATTCTATTAGTATTTTCTGCAGCCCATGCTTAACTTTCCAGTTAGAGGTAGAAGTGCACCTAAGTAAATTGTTTTAGGTGAATTATCAGCTTACAATGTATATGGGAGGTGAGACAAAGATATGGCTGTTAGACACAGACTCCAGGCAACATTTCCATCCATATTTAAATTGGAAAACCTAAACACAGTTTAAAGTTTGTGTTCTTAATTTTTACTGGCAGTTTTTTCCTACCTCATTCTCCATTGTGTTTTATATTATTTATTGTTTGACTATGAATATGTGAGTGCAAATAAGGAGTAACAAAGTAGAAAGTTCAGCTTTATATCAGCTCTTAATTGGAAGGAGTGGGGTCATCTGCAAAAATCTCCACCAGGCTGGGACGAGGATAATACAGGAAAAAAAATTTGTCCATTTTGATGATAAGGGTGAATATACAAAGATTAAGTTGGGTGTAATTTCACCGAGCGAATTTTAAAAATTCTGTACATTTTACCAGGTGCAGACCTCATACCTATATATCTCTTTTGTTTGTGTTCTGGATCTTTAACAAAAATATGTTATGTTATTAACATTTTTTAATATTTCAGAATGGAAAGCCTGTTCAAGTATTTTTTATTCTTATGCTGCTTTTTATAGAACAAAGGCTTAATTCTGACATGAGATTACATTGAATAATGCTTCTGATGTCACTAAAAAACATATTTTAGTGTAATTGAAAGGTACACTAAGAGAAGCAGAGGACATACATTACTAGAAATAGCCATTGGAAGCAGCCAAAATTCTAGAATACCTTACAGGTAATTGCAAGGGAAATGAATCCATGTTTGAAGTAAAATACTTAAAACATTCCCTGATGTGAAAGTCCGCTTTAGTTGTAATGGTCCTAGCAAGTGCTCCCGTAGTACTATCTTATACTATACATTTTCTACCATCAGATAAGATAAATGGAAATATCTTTTTGTCCATTGACAGTATTGTCCCTTCTGACTGAAACATTTTATTCAAGCCTGAAACTGTAACCCTGCTGACATGAAATCATAGTTTTCTGTCATCCTGTCAGTGACCCACATTAATGTTATAAAAGTGGTGTAGAACAGCAGCACCTGAGTTCTAGTTTCTGTAATATAAACCTTTGTGGAAATTGGGCCAACAGTGTAAATTTAGCAGACTTTACTGCTAATGCTACATTTGAAAAATGGCTAACTTGAAAGCATACTACAGGCAAGCCATGCAATACCTGGAAGGATTAATTTTTTTGGTAACCCACTTCTAGTACAGCAGCATGATGTGAAAGGATGCTCTGGGGAAATTTATTTACATTTTAAAATAATTAATATTTAACAATTTAAATGACATGTTTTATGGGCTTACACTGTATTTAATAATAAGGAAAATAATCCATGGCCTCATGTACATGGCAAATTATTAAAACAATTTAGCTTCCTTTAGTCAGGTGGAGTAGAATTCATACAAGTAAATATTTCAATGAATCTCAAAGTTGTGACTCAAAAGAGTTGCATACTTTGAATGTAGGTAACATTGGAAAGAACATAAAGACCTAATTTTATATTTTTCTTCAAGCACAGACTGTTAAGGTTCAAATTCCTAATTTCTGTTCCTTGTTTCCCTGCATCTTGTAGCAAACAGTACTTACCGTCTGCACACTGAAGTGCATGTTTTTAGCAATTAACAACTGTGGTGGCATTTTAAAAATCCTACATGAAGAGAGAGTTTATTATGTGCTCCTTATTTACCTATGTATTAGTATGAACCAGTTCCCTTACAGAAAAATGTGTTTTGTATTTGGCTTCCTCCTTTACTCTTTGTCATAAAGTCTTCTCTACCGCTAAAACAATTAGCTTGTTGTGGTATCATTTGCAATTCAGGTGACATTCCTGCAGAAATGGTGCATTTCTTCAGTGCCTGGTATATCTATTTTAGCACATTATTGATAGTGAAGTTCTTACAACTTAAGAATGAAATAAGTATTAAAACCAAATATATTGTCTTTAGTATGTTTTCAGTTTGCTTTCTTATTTCAAGTGTAATGTTTCTTCATCACAAAAGTCAGCAATAGACGCATGTGGGATTAATCTACTGGTAATAAATGCATTCACACTCACAGCAGCAGAGAAATGGAAAATTATAACTTGCCTATATATTTGCAATTCTGAATTGCACTGAGCCAAAGTGACCCTGAGCTCCTACTGAATGGAAGACTTTTACTACTTTAGCTGTTGCTGCTGCTTGGAAAATCATCCTAAAGCTGGAACTCAGTCTGCGAGTTTTCCTAATGGAGAAAACCACGTACATGTCTCTCCATTTTCCTGCACCAGTCATTATTCTATCAGCTGCTGACTTTGTTCACTCTTCAAATGTATCTGTAATGTGTGGCATCTAGACAAAGCAGCCTATTCTGTTATTAACATGTTATCCTCCAAATTAAACTGAAGCAGGGAGATAATCAGAAGGTAGAAGTACAGCTGTGTTTGGTATATGGCTAATCAGAGAAAGAAATTGTTTGCTTTGATTCTCATCCTTCTGTCCTGCAAAGAATTAACCCAGGCAGCTGACAGTCTAAGCATTTACCTTGTGAATATGGAAATCGAGGAAAAAGAAAAATGCAAAAATCACCATAGCATAATTACAGCTGCCCCTGGAAAATGGAGTAACCTAAAAAACAATTTATTTCCTCAATGTACATTTCAAGGTTAAAAAAAAAAAAAATTACATCTTGGCAGATTTATCAGTGCTCTTTGTTATCAGTGCAAGATTTATCATGTGTGTAAAAAATCAACTTTAAATTCTACAAAGCTATTCTTCCTGGTGAAAGTAATTCCAGAAACTTGGCACTAGTAGCAATGGATACCCATGTCCAACTTCTACACAGTGGACATATGTATAGATACTGATAAAGCCAATCTGAACTCTTCTGCTAATGCTTCCCAAGGCAGTCTGCTAGCTACAAGGCTCTATTATTCTGTGCATATGTGTGTGTTTGTATATGTATATAAATATATAAGTAAACCATAGAAGAAACTAGGACTAACTGTTTCAAGGACTAATGTTCCAAAACTCCTTGGCAGTCAGTAGATGAGAATGTATGTGCTTTTTTTTCTATTTATTCTTTTTTTAAAAAAGACATGAGGTGTTTAAAAACAATGTCACTGACTGGAGAATTTGATCCCATTTCCAAGGTGTGGAAGAGAAAGGCATAGATATCTGTAAAACCTTTTTTTGGGCACTCAGGCACTGGTGGAAAAGCTCTATATACAAGTGCAGTATGCATTACTGCAAAAAAATGTACAGGTTTTTGAGTGACTACAAAGAAAGTTATTGCTCTTTAACTGTTCCATAACTGTTCTGGTGGGCCAGAGACCACCATAAGAGTGAGAGAAGAAACGTGTCTAACTGCAGATTTGGGACCTGTCTATGGTCTGAGATTGAAAAGAAGAGGAACATCTAAGGACGTTAAACCATGTGCTCTCTCTTCATAGTGCAGAGTGTGCCCATTGCTATCCTCCAGGTATGATGCACATCACTAGTATAGGCTCTGAACTTGCATGACATTAAAATGTTATAGAGCCCCAAAGCCCTCAGTTTCTGCACCTGAGGGATTGGCTTCTCCTGCAGGGGTCATCAATCCCAGCTCAATGTCTGCTCCCCCAACAACTGGGGTGGCTGGGGTCAACTGCAATGTGGCCAGGGCAGTTCCTCCAGCTCCTGGCTCCTACTCCAGGGCAGGGGCTTGGACCAAGCACTGATCCAACTCTTCCCAATCACCTATTCGCCCTTGTGGGTCTTCTCAGACTCTATTTCCCACCTGTATGCATGGTGGCACCAGGTGCTCCTCAACTGGTGGAGGTTTTGGCAGGCAATAGGGCCCTTACACTGGTGTCGGAGCCACCTGTGTGGTCCATGGCCTTTCTCCTACATGGAGCACCCTGCAGCCCCCTACTTTCACAGCCTGCTGGGTGTGCCCAGCAGTGTGGGCTGGCAGTCTGTGTGGGGTTGGTTCAGAAGCAGTCCATGAAGGCCTAGCTATGAGTTGCTCTGGAGAGGAGCTGCTGGCTCTCCACCAGTGGTGTGTGTGAGGTAAGTTTAGTTTTGGCAGCCAAGCTGTATGTAAGGCATATGGACAGGCAGGCCAGGACTAAACTGTGTTTGAACCCACAGTTAGAGTACAGATGTAAAACTCAGCAGCCTGTGGATGGTCTGTGGAGCAGGATGTGCTCTGGTAAGGGCAGCTGTGGCACACTGCCCCAGATCTGAACCTTTTCCTCCTCATAAGTGTGTTGAGCTGCCTTAGGAGGTAAAAGGGGAATTGTGCGTCATTTATTTATTTTTTTTTCTTTCTTTCTGAAAGACCTAATAAACTTACTGCAGTAGGCTACGGGGAGTTCCTGAGAGGGGTTCTGGAAAGGCCCAAATCATTTCTCTCTCGGCTATGTGGTTAGAAGTCACCCATCATGCTTTGAAACCTCTAAGGGGCTTAATACACAATAGACAGATAAAAGCCCTACTATAAGATCAGTTTTCATGCTTTTTGCAATAATGCAGAGAACTGCTAAATATTGCAGATGTGTCTGAGCTAACTATCTATTTGTCAGGGATTAAACTGTGACTTTTCGGTACCTCCACCTCCATTAACATGCTTCCAAGAGAAGCAGAGCTTGAAAAATGTGTTAAACATTTTTTGCTGCACCATAAAATGTCTTTGCTCTCGTTTAATTTTATCCATGATTATTTACAATAAAATGACTTTCATCTGCCTATAAATCCTTACCTGGTACATTCTTTTTCAAGATTGCTTTATTAATCCTTAGTTATTATTAATTAAAAATGACACAAACAGCACAATCATTTCCTTAACTCTGGCCGACAGCTGGGCTTTAATATACTACAAAGCATGACTTCGGTTTCTGGAATTTATTTTTCTCCTGCATTAACAGCGTCACATTGTTGAAGAAGGCGAAAAAAGAGGAGAAATATTTCCAGCTGTCATTTTTAACTGTCGAGAGACAATGTTTTATTATAGCTATAATGGATTGAAATTCATGGTATGTTCTTAAATAATGCAGGCACGCAAAGCAGGCAGGAACTTTGAAGTCACAATTATTCTGTTGGGGTTTTTAAAATTTTTCATAGCTGCTCCCTTAGGTATTAGTTTACTCATCTGTTACCAATAAAATTGGTCCCTCTCTGCTGTGTTTGTGGGATCCACAGATTATATCATATGTGAAATCAATCACACAATTTTCCTGCAGGGAAACATTCTGATCAGGCAGAATGTTTACATTTAACAGGGCAAGATCTTGGTAATTGCTTGGCTCAAGAAGAGCATAATTTTTCCCTGGATTTGTCCATCCTTTTCATGTGCTTGCTGACCATGCTGCTTTGACTTCTAGCTGGAGGTCTTATTGATGATATAAAAGGCATGTGAATAGCTTTAAGCACCAGGGATGGAAGAGCTTTCAGCTTCTGCATCTAAATAGTAAGCAGAAGAGTGGATAAATGCTGACAACACTGAAAATGTTTGAAATATTTGCATTTTGCACATATCACTAAATGATTTTTTTTTCTGAACAACTTTTTTATTAGTTTTAATGATCCACTCCATCTAATCTGTTAGCCCACGGGGTAAAAGTGCAACTGGTTTCCCAACTGACATTACACTGTGCATCATAGATCTTGCTCCAAAATACAGAAGAATTAAGGAATTCTCATATTTTTCTCTGTCCATGGTTCTACATAGCCTGCTTTGGAAATTTAAGAACACCACCTACTTCTGAATTAAAGAAATGCTTTATCATTGGATCTAAAAATGTTCTGATGAGAGAATTATATAGGAATCTTTTATAAAGGGGTCTGTGTTATTGACATCTTCTTAAACATTTACATAAATATGCAAGGAAAGGAAAATGAGCAATTTCATATAGACTAGGCCATAAGTTAATAGTAAAAGAGATCTGATGCATAGCATTCAGGAAAAAAGGAAACACACAGCAGAAAAAGAAACTGAAGTCTGACAAATGACCAAGACATAGGAACTTGCTATCAAAACTTCTATGTCTTTTAGACAAGGAAAATTTATTTTTCATTTCATTAATTCTTAAGACAGCTAATAATATCTATAATATTTGTTCAAGAAGCAGGGTTTCATATCTAAGGATAGGGAAAAAGTCTAGCTTTGCCCCCAACTCCTTGTATGACCTTGAACTATTTCCTGTTCTTTGGATTTAAACTTTTGATTCCTAATGCTGTCCAGCTCTGAGGCCCCCAACATGAGAAAGACATGGACCTCTTGGAGCGAATTCAGAGGGGCATCAAGCACCTCTCCTCTGAAAGCAGGCTGAGAGAGTTGGGGCTACTTAGCCTGGAGAAGAGAAGCCTCCAGGGAGGTGTTATAGCAGTACCTGAAGTGGCCTACAAGAAAGTCAGAGGTATTTTTTTTACAGGGGTATGTAGTGATAGGACAAGTGATATGGTTTTAAACTGAAAGAGGATAGATTTAGATTAGACATAAGGAAGAAATTCTTTACTCTGAGAGTAGTGGGACAGTGGAACAGGTTGCCCAGAGAAGTTGTGGATGTCCCCGCCTTGGAATTGTTCAAGGCCAGGTTGGATGGGGTTTTGAACAACCTGGTCTAGTGGGAGGCATGGCAGGGGGGTTGAAACTAGGTAATCTTTAAGGTCTCTTCCAACCCAAACCATTCTATGATTCTGTGATTCTATGAATGTGTACAGAGGCACATCCTTATCTCAGTGATATGATAAAGATGTTATTACTGGTGATTCATTGAAATGGTATAATCATGGGATACATGAGCTCACTCTGTGGATGGATAAGTAGTATTTATGTATTTAAAAAAACTGAGAGTAAATATATGGGGTATTCTTTTTTTTCCCCTCTTTGATCAGTTTTGGTTTTACAATCTTGGTAAAGTAATCTCTATAACGAAAGCCCAGCTTCTCTCTTCTACTCACAAGTCCTTACGCAGACTATCACAGAAGTCAGAGGTATGACTGGAGTTCCCAGATATTTCATCCTCCCAACACTCATTCTATTTTGTATGATTTGAAGTGTATGCTGCATATTTTGAATTCTTGGGAGCAGAGACTAGCTTCCTAGTTCTCTGTCTATTCAAAACCTACTATAAGGACCTGGTCTTTGAGGACGGCATAGACACTCATGCTTTAAAGATTAATTACTCAGTAGAACAGTATTTCATTGTAACACATATTTATGTGAACTTTTTGCTTTTTTTTTCACTTTTTGCTCCATTTTTGGCCCTTTAAAATGAGTCTAAAGATTTACTTACACCTTAGATGGATTCTTGAGATTAAATTGATCATGATGATTTTTTAATCTGGAAAGCACCAAGTGTTATGAGAGGAAGATAGAATCAGGAGGACTACACATCAAATTCCTTCTTAGCACATGCAATTCCCATTTTTGCAAACTAGGAATGAGTCTGACACTTTCAACCAACTACTGTTGAGAGAAAAACTTGGGAAAGTTTTCTTTTCCCCCAGTTTTATTAAATCAACCCAAGCTATACAGAAGAAAGAATCTTCTTGCTACATACAGCATTATGCTGCACACTGTAAACTGTCAGAAACACTTAACTTCATGCTGAAAATGTTTTATATCTACTCTGTCTCTCTCTCGGTATTTGCTATTGTGAAAACGAAAGGACAAGTAAGGCAGTTCAAGGTTACCCTCACACCACACAAAAAAAAGAAAAGAAAAGAAAAGGAAAAAATAATCTTTTCAATTATAAATAGTGAATTCTATGAAACAGCTGCAACACTTTTCGAATTCTTTGTTTCTGACTGCTTTCCCTTCATGCCTTGAGCAACCAAAAGGATTAATTCTGGGTAGTTATTTAAATATAGTTACTTGCTAAAAATCCTCTGCCAAGATCAGAGAAAAGGGATTAGGATTAAACTATTCTAATCAAAAGTAGTGTGGGTTGCTTTTTTTTTCTGATAGGAAATCTTTTGCTTCAAGAAACAAGAATTAACGCTGTAAAGACTGCAGCGTTGCATAGTGCATATGCCTCAGCACCAACATGTATCTTCCTTACTAAATACAGTGAAGGGTTTTTAATTTGTCACCTTTGTCTATAAATGTCCAGTGGATGTAAAAAGAGATATTAAGGATAGTATTAATTACCATGTTTTGAAATAACATCAACACTATGGGTGTTTCTATTTTTGCCAGTTTGTAGAATGGCTTTGGCTTGTATGACTTCCCTACAGAAGTCACACACAGAAAGTGTATGACTCTAGGTTCATCCTTGACTGTAATAATAATAATGGCACTGTTTTCCTATCATATTTACTTCCCTTCTGTAGCAGACGAGGTATAATAAAATAGTGTATACAAAAGATGTCAATGTACAAATGGCTTCTTAAGATCACCCTGTCCCTTTGGGTCTTAATTTCTATTATTTTTTACTGTATTTTAAATTGCAGCTTCACATATAGCTAATGTGCGCATGGGTGTGAAAACACATTTTTTAGTGAGGCCTAATGGATATTTGATATTTTAATGAAAAATAATTTTAACATATTGGTTTAAGCCTAACTTTAGAAGAATACATGCAAGTTGCAAGGGTTACGATAGGTTGATAGCTTTTTTTCAGCTAAGCTCCAAGGAGATCTTATAGCACTACCTGAAGGGGCCTACAAGAAAGCTGGAAAGGGACTTTTTACAAGGGCATGTAGTGTCAGGACAAGGGGTAATGAAAGAGGGTAGACTTAGGTTAGATATAAGGAAGAAATTATTTACTGTGAGGGTGGTTTGACACTGGAACAGGTTGCTCAGAGGAATTGTGGATGCGCCCTCTCTGGAAGGGCCCAAGGCCAGATTGGATGGGGCTTTGAGCAACTTGGTCTAGTAGAAGACGCCCCTGCCCATGGCAGGGGGTTTGAAAGTCAGTGATCTTTAAGGTCCCCTCCAACCCAAACCATTCTATGATTCTATGATTCCATATTATGCTTCCTGTCAGATAATGGCTTCTTGTGATTGTTCGAAATGAAGGATGATACCCTGATCTGCCACTACTCCAATATTATTCCTCCTCCTCCTTTGTATGTAGTACAGTTCATAACTAAATTAAGTAGATAAGGTGTCAAAAGCTATTACACTCTTGCATTTGTAGCCAGGGTTCACACAGACCAGATCTTGCTGAGCTTTTACTTCCTTTTGTGCTCTATACTATTCTTCCTCTGCCAAGAGGCCAAAAAAAACCCAAAAAACCCGAGCCCAGCATTTCTCTAAAGAAGTAAGTTTCATCAGCCTCACAGGCACACTACCTGCCACAGATTCCCACTTTTTGAGTAGTTGGCGTGGTGCTCTACATGTGTCAAAATTCTCCTTGAGAAATACCTAGGATATAGTGTAGCTGCTTTGGACCTTCTTTGACAAAATCACTGATCTCATAATGCATAGAAGATGATGTCTTAGGCTCACCTTTAGTAGGATCAAAGAGATCTATGAAATGCTTTTTGTTTAGTCCACTTGTTGGACCTTGGTATGCATTATTTGAAGGAGTGTACATAAACCTCTTTGGTCTTTTGGCTTATGCATACACTTTCATCAACTTGTTCAGAAATTAATTAAATCCATTTTTTTATTGAGGATGTTCTCAGTATTGGCAAATGCTTTGTTTCATTTTTATGCATACAGATGTTTGAATCTTTGTGCCTTTTTGCTTGGAGCCAGATGGAACCTATCCAAGATATGACTAGTCCTGTGGAGCCTTGGCACCTGACTACTCTTATATTGTCAAAAATCTCAGTAGCTCAAGGTCCTTCGAGAGCATACGCTGCTGGATTTTCTGACTTCCTGGCAGTCTGCTTTCTTTTTATGGTCTGTGCCCTAAGGAAAATGTTACTTATCCTTCTCTAGGAATGGAAACATGTAGTTGTGTGTTTTTCTGATATTTCATTGTAAGATGAGATTGTGGACTATTATAGAGTAGGCATGATGGGAAACTTTCATATGATGCAGCATTCTCCTGTTCCTGAATAGGTCCAATGTGGATTCCAAAAACTCTTGAGAATGTTTATATCAATGAGCTCTGAAAATGTTCAGTTCAGTGCAGGTCAGACTAACAGATGTCTTTTTCATAACTCAGCAAGGATTTGGGATTTTAAAATAGCCTAGGTGCACAGAAATATTTAGTTGTCTAGCTGACACCTACAGGTTTGCTTTTTTTCTGTTTTAGCCATAGCAAAGATGTATTAGGAGCGATGAGTTCTCAAGAGGGTGCCTAGTATGTTCAGATTTCACTGAAACCAAACAGATGCTTTTAAGCTTTGTTGAAGCTAGGTTCCTAGGTAATTCATGAGCATTTTATGTGAAAATCTTCTGGCTTTAGAGTTGTATCCAGGTGACAGTAGCAAAAAATGGAGAATGTAGACTTTGTTTTGCATGATTTATTTCCTTATTTATTTAAAACTTTATTTTCCTTTCCAGATTTTCCGTGCATTGATGGTTACAGTGTTGTGAGGTTCTCCCATCATGGATTGCAGGTAGATTGTATGCGAGACAGCTATGAGATTATGTGGTGTGAGGTCTTAGTGCTGGGTCTTTGGAAGCTCTATTTTGCAGAGATTTTTAACTGACCAGTGTGGGGTGCCTGTTGAATGCTAAAAGCAATATGTATCTTGCACATTCATTTCCTTATTTCTCCACAACATGATCTTAAATGTTCAGATATATATGGCAGTCCAGGTCAGGCCTGAAGGAACTGATCATTGTTGAGAGGAGTAAATAATGAGATAGTCAATTTTCTGGAGAACGTGGCAGTGCTCTGGCAATAGGGAATAATTTGAAGCTGTGAAAGCTTGTTCTGAAGTGACAAAATCAATGTCCATGACATAGGTTTGAATGCTTTCCTATTAGGCAGTCAGACCTGCTGCTAGTGTACCAAGGGATTATCTTAGCTAATCACTGGCATTATCCATGACAGGAGTCTGTGAGGCCATAAATAGCTTGGGTAAGCTATTTATGTGGGAAATCTTGTCAGATGGAGTTGTTCTTTTAATGTTCTACACAGACTCAGTTTACTCCTCACTAGAGCACCAGAAATTCAGACAAAGCAGGAGCAGTCTGGGAAACCATTCTCACTGTTGAGAAAAGTTTTAGTCCCTTTATCAAGTGACGCTCTCAGTAACGTGGTAAAAGCTTGCAGTAATTGGTGAGAAGAGACTGCACCTCTCCTATATGGTTTAAAAATACCATAATGCGTTAAATGGCATCTGAATGGTATCTGACCTGCTGTGCAGCCTGAAAGTAATGCTTCATTTTCATCTTATTGTGATGAATATTCATTGCATCTCAACTGCAGAGATATACCTGGTCCAGTGCTTACTGACATTGTTGGATTTACTGTACCTGCCCAGATCAGCTACTCCACTGTACATGTACATATATAAAGCACATTCTAGTCCCCAGTTTGTGCCTGAAAGCGCAATGAGATGGCTGCGTAATGGGATGAGGGACACATAGGCTGCCTCATGTAACCAAAATAATGCAGAAAACCTGCCAGACTCTTCTCTGAAAGATGGGGAAAAGGAGCATGCTAGATTAATTGTTCTGGTGGTTGTAGCTTGCTGCCATGCAGCATCCCTCCTGAGAACCCTGTGGAGCTTCACCTGTTATGGAGAAAGATGGCCTGGTAGAGTAGAAGACGGATGCACAAACATGTTACGGCAAATACCCACACAATAATCTGTATTCTTATTAAATGCACAAACTTAAAAAATTAATAATAATATCTAAGATCTAACTCCCATTGAAGCAGGTATTTTGTAAACTTAACACTTTGCCTTTATATGATTTGCAACAGAATGATAATATTAAACTAGTAGAAAAAAGGAAAAAGAAGTTGCATAGTGTTTAACTAAAACAAGTTAAAACGACTCTAGGAACATCATTGGATAAATTCCCACTTGGGTTATATTTTTTTAAGTTCTATTGATTTGAGTAAAATTATTCCATTATAAACTGAGTGAATAATTCACTAGGATTTAATTTGTGCATTAAAATCAACACACAAAGAAATTATCAGGGTAATATTCAACATTTTGCTGCAGTCATCCATAAGCCTGTGTAGAATTAAGAATGTAGGGCTGGGTAAGAAGCTTTCCTTTGACATCACTAAAGCTACATCTATGCAGCACAGAATTTAGTCCATATATTCACTCCACATTTAAAACCAGATCTAGGTCACACAAACCCAGTTATATTCTTATTTACAGAGATTTTGCAATGGATTCCTGAAGTACTAGCATCCTGTCTTTATCAAGTCACATTTAAAAAACCTTAAAACTACAATAAGTATTTCTATTCAATCAGTATAATTGCAGTTACAGTTATAAACCAATTATAATTTTATGCTTCATACAATTAGTATTTTAATAGTCAGTATGTATACTTGATGAATGCCTTAATATTTAATAACAAATTTTTTGAAGTTAATTTGTTTGTTTTAAAATAAACATATATCCTATCATTTATGAAGGTTTTGGTCCTTTTTCTTCAAAAGCAAGACAGCTGTCAAAATGCAGTACTCACAAAAATATTTTCAGTTCCTTTATTCTCACTACTTCCAAATTCACAGAACCAACTGTAGGATATATCTTTCACAGTCCATAACACCTTCACACAACAGCGTACCAGTGGAGTCATCCAGAGTGTACACTCTTAATATGCTAGATCTGTATATCAGTTCCAAAGTGTTAAAGATAAAGACAGAGGGATTTACACACACAGCTACACACACAGCTGCTTCTTTCAGCCTAGTGGAAAAAGGTTGTCTTTTTTTATTACTTATATGATCATAGACTTACTATTTTTAAGTACTTGTTGGGCCTTGACATAGTTTTTATTAGCTGGTAGAAACTGTCTGATTGTCTCTAATTTCCTTGTTCAAATACAGGATTTTTTTGTCAACTTTTCTTCATATGGCCATTGGGAGTCTTTTTTCTTCTACTTTCTGACTTTTGCCTGATGTGTTGTGTTTGCAAGGCCTGTTGCTCTCCTCGCATGACCAAGCCATTCCAGCAGCTGTCTGTTTTTTTTTTTTTTGCAATTGCTTGCGCAGACTCATGGGACACAATTATTACAGAAATATTTACTCTAATAGAGTTGTTAGTCCTATACAACCTAAGCTATTCACATATTTATTTGGAGGCATTTGAATGTAAAGGCCAGAATGTGTCATTTGATCCATACTACGGAAAGTCCATGTTTCACGTATGTTCAGGCCTATGGCATACTCAATTATTCTGAGCTTTACCTTTGATACGCTTGAGGCACTCTTGTCTTGTCAGGTTCTGTTGAATTTTTACAAGTGCTGCTATCACAAAAGCAATTCTACTTTTGATTTCTGTTTCAGACTTTGTCTCTTTTGTGATGGTAATTCTGAGATACCTGAATGAATCCACTCATTCAAGTTCCTCAACTTTGATGTAAATTTCTTGTTGTGTATGAGAATTTTCCATTGTCCTTTATCTGTTATTTTCCTCCTGTTTGATCACCAGTCCACAGGTAGTAGCTCTGTTGTTAGATCTGCTAGCTATGGTCCTTTTTCTTCCAATCAAGTTGATACAATCTACAAAGTAAAGATTATAGATCTTTTACCACTAGCTGATAACTTTGTCCTCCCAGAATTTTCAAGCACTTTGGACTTACTCTGTTTAAGGAAAATATGAACAGAGATGCTGCCAGGAGAAATCTGTCTTTCAGTCCATTCCTGTACAGAATCATTTGCTTAGTGTGTACCCTGTGAAGGTTATACTTTTCAAATTGCTTCTAAAACTTTTAATTCAAGTTCTAATGCACCTTGAACCTGCAGTTTTTAGGAAGGGAATCTTGTACATTTGCCTGTGATGCTGAAGGAACTTTCTACCTTTTCTATTGATGTAATACTACTTTACATAAAAGTTTCTAATTTCACCTTTGCTATTCATTTATTTTTGAGGCCTGAAGTATTTAATAGAACTATACTCCTATGCTTATTCCAAGGAATTTAGTGTCTTGGGATATGCTGTGTGTCAACACTTCCTTCTGACCTGAATTGCTGTTTGATGGAATCAATGATCTTATCTCATATATGGAGCAGATTCTGAGATCCACATCTGCTCTGGTAGCAGGACAATACTCTCAAGGGCAGGTTAAACAAACATTTGTGACCTATTCTTTACTAAGGAATATGTTGGTAATAAGCCTACCTGAAAATCAAAGTTTTCACAGGAGGGAAACAAAGTTGTCACCTCAAAATATTCCATAGTTCTATGGTTAGAGCAAACTTGTGATGGTAGGCAAGGGATATGCTTTCTAGTCACCAAAGACAAGAAATGGTTTAAACCTTAATCTCCCAGATCCTGAAAGACTGCTCTAACTTGGGGCTATTTATTGAATAAATAAAGGAGGAAAGAAAAGGAGGCAGTGATTATATTTACTTTTTTCTTCTTTCTTGCAAGGACTCACCTGATTTCATCTCATAATTTCAGGAGATTGTTCACAGCTCTGGTTCTTAGAAACTGATGGACAGCTAGCTTTATCCAGACACTGACTGTATATAGAGAGTTTCTAAATATGCTGCATAGTGGAGTTCGAGCAGAGCTGGTGCACAGAGTGATTCAGACATACTCGGTTGTTCAAAGTGAGATATTGGCTTTAATATAGGACTGCAACCAAACTAATAAGCCCTGCCTGTCAGCCACCTATCCTGCCTAGTGAGGTGTACACACACCTACACTGCACACTAATGTGGCCTGAAATATGTGCCTGGTCTTTCTCACACTGTTATAATTCTGAGTCTGGACCTGAGTGCCCTGTTGCCCAGATCCTAGTATTTGCCATGTCCTTTAAGGAATGTACAGCAATGCAAGTTCTGTCCTGACTTTGGAGACCATGTAAATATACTTGAATTGATTAGTCTAATACTAGTTCAAAAACCCCCATTCTCAGTTTGATACAGGCTTATTTCAAATTTCCTCAGATTTTATGCAGCTGCTACCCAGATTAAACATTGGACAACAGTCTTTCTCAGTATTGCTCATGCTTAGCTCCTCTTTCACAAGTTTTCATATGCCTGACCATGCAGTGAAAAACCCACAGCTTTTAAAAAGATTTATTATTAGCAAATAGCTGAGAAATAGCGTACCTAAAAAAAAAAGAGAAAAAAAAAAAGAGAAAAAAAGAAAAAAAAAAAGGAATTGATAATTAACAATTTATTTGGCTGTCAACACTCAGCAGGGAGTTGTTAGTAATCATTAAAAAATCAGTGTACTGGAGTTCAGTGCACTTCCTCAAATCTCACTCCAAATTCTTACATCAGTTCTCTTTCTCTAAAATTTGCTTATTGCCTATCAGTCTTACTACATGTTTAATAATCACTAACTTCCTGAATTTTGTCAGTGATCTGTTAGTTGATGTACTGCTCTCAGTACCTGGAGCAGGTACTGGGAAAAACAGATATGATGGGGTTCATCAAGGGTAGTGTTTTTGCCCAGGGCTCCATTCAGTCAGCAGAGATGTAGTCAACATAGTGACTAGAGTCTAAAGTGCAATTTGTCTCATCCTAAAGCAGCTGTCTAGGAGAAGTGAAATTAATAAAACCTTGAAAATGCCCATTACTCTCCACTGACTTGAAAGGGAGCCAAGGGGGACTAGCTTCCATGTAAACAGCCAGACATCAAACGTTAGATGATTTGAGCCCCATCCCACAAAACTGGCAGTATTTAACAGTTGTGTAAAAGTAGCTGTGAATTTGTTACATACATGCCTATTCTGTTTGAAGGGTGGATGTCCAGGTTTGTAAACCCAGTTTGGACAGAAAGAGTTTATTCTAACAGATTTGGTAAAGCATATGCAATGTAAAGTGCTTTTTGATTCAAAATTTGGACACACAGTTACATTCCTTTCTGTTCTAGATCCAGATCGTCAGTACCAGTTTCGGGAGAGGAGGTAAAGAAGGGGACAAGGTAGAAAAGGAGAAGATTATTCTGTGTAATTAAACATATCTGAGTTGTAGTATGAGATTAGAGTAATACTTTATAACTAAGCTTGCATAGCTAATATTGCTTAACTTTGTGGCTGCTGTAAATCTAGTGTTGGAATTCTTAGGCATCTAGTACTTCTCTTAACATGCAAAGGGATTTAAAGTTAAAAAATTATGATTCTCTCTTTGTGACTGCATTCCTAAAACTTGAGTTTAATTTAATATTGAAACCTGTGTATCTACTTCAATTTCCTCTTGTCAGACTTCAAAACCTATAAAACATGCTTTCCGGATGGAAAACATTTTCCTCACTTCATGAGCAGAAAAGGAAAAAAAAGAAAGAAAGGTTAATGTAAAATTGGATTTATATTAAAACCTTTGCCCCTTGTGGTGGTCTCCTGTAATCTGAAATTTATGTCCTTTTCCTCTGTGTTAAACAAGAGAGAGAAAAGGAAAAAAACCCACAACAAACCAAGCCCCTTGATTCTATGAAGCAAAGAAATAATGGCAGGAAATGGGGATTTTTGTTTTTCTTTGGTGTGAATTGGCACAGGCATTATGATGAAGTTAAAATGCAGAGGTTAATTGAAAATTGCGATAAACAAAGCCCCTTGAAGGTCTCAGAATAATTTTGCCTGGCAGCACTGGCAGCCTACTACCATCAGGCACTAAATGTACTCGGAACTGCTAAAGATAAAAAAAAAAATAAAAAGAAAAGAAGGAAAAAACCCTAAAGTTAATTGTCTTTCTGTTCCTTCCACCTCATTTCAGCCCAATTATAACTGGGAAAAGTCATTCTGTCTAATTTGCATTAATGCACCTCCATGGAAAAATAGCTTAGATGGTGAATTTAATTTTTTTTTCTCAGTTTGTTATGGACTTATTTTAAATAAAAAGAAACCCAGCAGAGCAAATTGCTATGGAAAACTCATGGATAAGGACCTTGATATTTTTTTCAATTGTTTTGCTGCCAAATAAATTCTAAAGATTTAATGTTAGGCAGGTGTATTTCTTCGGTAGACACACTTTAATCACAGGACAGAAAATGCCGAAATACCTGCTGGGACTTCATCATCGCTGGCTAACCCCCTGTTATTATTAGGGAAGAAAATATTCTGTGGCTTGTGATAAACTTAGCTCTTCACCTGCACTTGTATGTTTTTCATAATAGCCTTCCGAAAAGCTGCATAAATCCTCACTTATGCTGTGTTTTAAAAATAAGTCCAATGCATGATCCTATTGTGTATACAGTTTAATGGTGTAAAAGAACTCAAAAGACTGGCCATCACATTCTTATGCAGTACCATGTTTTCTCTCAGCATTTCAATTCGTGTTTTAATAAACACATTATGAGGGCTCACTTGTTGTTGGACCCATGTTACATCTAATTTCTTATTGAGATGGTGAAGAAAAACAGTGTGTTTTGCTCTAAATTGTCAGCCAGTGTATGAGCTCAGTCTGCCTCTTCTCAATGCCATTTGTATTAATAGGTATGATTATCCATGCAGGCCTTATTTTCAATGTACTGTGTTTATAGCCCCCATTTGTACATCTAGCTGGAGCTAACGTGTTCATAACGATGTGGAACAGCTGGCCACAAACTGTTGTTTCTCATTAAAAAGACATGTTTCCTGAGCTTTTGGGGATTCTTTATACTGAACAACACATACTGTTGACATTTTGCCCTTTTCATTTTCCTTTAGCTTTTCACTGCAGTGGGATATCTCGGGCTCAGGATTCTAAAAGAAGACCTGAAGGGCTTTTGAGAGAGAGAGAACCAAGGAGAAAGCCACTTTGGGTCATTAAAAATCCCAGGGCACTCTTTACAAGAAAAGCGTGGGAGTTATTATTGTCCTGGACAAGTTCCAGCTTGTGTGGCTACGTTATAGGCTATTTAGTCATGTGTATTCAATAAGGTAATCTCCCCTTGACAGGCTGCTGTACTGTGCTACTGAACCTATCATGACCACTGTATTCTACTCCAAGAATGGCTTCACCCCAGAGGTGGATGGAGTGGTTCCTTCAGAGTAATTTCAACTAGTTCACGATAAATAATGAGTGCTATACTAATTATACCAAAAGCTTGGGTTCCATCCATTTTTCTCAGCAATTATAGAAGGTTCACTTGAAGAATCATTTGTTTTGTTTTTATTGGTTCAAAAATTTAATTATGTGATGTAATAGTTTTGATGCTCATCTACTAAAATTGACTGCTTTTAATATTTTCTCACTTTTAAAAGAAACAGATCTAAACGTGAAAGCATCTTTCATGATTTGAAGGGGTAAGCATCATGGCACTAATGGGAGAGAAGCCTTGTCAAGTTTCCATTCAGAAGCTGATTGGAACCAATGGTCAATTAGCAGAACTTGTGGTGCTGTACCAAAAGACTAACTGAAGTCAGCCACAAATTCAGAAGTCTGCAGCCAGCTTCTCTAGTGCTGTGAACTGTGGGCCTACTGCAAATTTTTAGGGTGATTGTTTAATATTTGTTTAATTAATGGGAATGGGAACAAACAATCCAATGTATATAGATTTATGCTATTCTAATTTCATAGAATCATAGAATCATGGAATACCAAGTTGGAAGGGACCACAAGTATCTAGTCCAACCTCTCCAACTCCAATTTAGAAGTAAGCACTTTAATATTAAGCTAAAAAGGGGAAAGAAAGGAAGGCAGTACTTTAGCATACTGAAGTCTAAAACATACTGAAGGCGAAATCCAAGTTGTGGTAAAATCCATAATGTGTGTTTCCTTTATTTCATCCTTACACACAGAGAAAAGCTGTCTCAGGTTTTCCTCAAGCTTGTGACTATTTGTGTGGTTATACGTCTCTGTGAAAAGAACTAAGATTCTATGTGGAGAGTGAATGGTCTTGTAGTGCTGGGATGAACAACATAGAAATACATGCCGGTGACTAACTTGCAGTGAGTGTTCTGTATTGGTATTTTGTGTAGGAAAATACATATTTCCTAAGAACAAGTTTTAGAGATTGAATAAAAACATATGTTTGAAATATCTTTCCAGCTGCATTAAACAGCTGGATTGCTGTTGATATTTTGCATAAACTGTAGTTATGCATGGCATCAAACTATGCAGTGAGCCAAGTGTATTTTAAAATAGGTGAAGATTAGCCAGTATACACATACCAAAGAAATAACATTTCCATATCCATGCATAATTTATGTGGGACTTGGTCACAGTGCCTGTGGACTGAAGTCATTGCCTGATGCAAGTATTATGAATGGCAGCATCTACCCTAAAGAAAAATCATAGGTATGAAAGAAAAAGCCAACATGGGGTAGGAAAATTCTGGTTGGAGCCTATGCTGTTTAAAGTTGCAAGAACTGCAGATTCAGGCAGAATTCTTCCTGATACTCACTCTGTAATTACCACTTGCATTCAGACTCGCCAGTCAGGGCTATGACTTACACTCAATGTAAATGTGCAAAAGCACATTCTAATTTATTACCATATTCTAATCCAATATAAGAATGTATTCAACTGGATGCCTAAAAAATGTGATACACATGTATTTTCATGCAACTAAATACACAAGGTTTTTGGATCATGATTAAGGAAGAGTAAGATTTAGCAAGTAACAAAAAACTCCGTAAGGATTTGTGCTCTTGTTATGTATGTGCCTTTTGTATTAATCTCATTTTGCTTTCATTTTGCTTTCAATTTGAATTTGGCCAACCCTGAGATTCAGAACTGTGGCATTATTTTTGCTAGTTTTCTTGAAAAAAACAAACCAAACCGTAACAGAAACCCACAAACCAACAACCAAACAGATATTTAGGTCGACATGCCATCATCTGAATAAATCTTTAGATTACCATCAATGGAATACACTTAAGATATATGAAAGGAACTTTATGAACTCTTTCTTTCTGAGAAGCAGTGGCTGATATTTTCTGGTTTCAGAGAGATGTATTTGCCATAGTGATAACAGAGCAGGATTAACAGAGCAATGGACGCATAAAGAGCCTGACTATCAGAGCCAGGTTTAGTTCCTTCATTCCAGTGTTTCCAGGATGGTTGAGGAGCTTCTACCCAGAGGCCTTGTATAGTGTGCGGAGATATTTGGTGGGAGGGATCTTTGTTGTGCCTTCCTGGAAGAGATGGGTTGAAGGTGCTCTTCATTAGCATCACTCTCACCACTTTACTTTGGCCCCTCGCCCTGTGTACTTTGCAATCGGAGGTGGCTGTGCTGTGCCAAAGTGCAAATTCTTGTAATTCTTATGCCATTCCCTCTGCAGCACATAGTTGGGGAGCATGTTTATTGTTTTGCCATGAAGTAGTCTCATATCCAGCGGGGAGAAACTATGTCAATGGTATTGAAGTTGCTGCAATCTGCTGTCAGATAAATTATAACTAGAAATGGATCCTGAAGAAACCCTGCATTTGATGTGTTCCTTCTTTCTCCTATATTACCTCCCTCCAGATTCAAATCTGGAGCAGAGAGTTAGGGCCATTTCTGCTCAGAAAACTGAATCTGTGGCTTGACCTGTAAGAAGTTATTCAGTTTGTAATTAAAAAAGGTTATGAATTGTAAAAAAAACTATTGAGCATCAGTGCTTTCTTGTGTAATCTATACAGGCTGAGGGGGGTAGACCCCCCACACAGCTGCTCATCACTCCACCCTCTCCCCATCAGGACAGAGGAGAAAATAGGAACAACAAGGACAGAGCAGTAGTAGGTACTCCATGTTGACCCCAGAAGGGACTGTGATCTGTGGATATCCTGTGCAGAAGCAGCTGCTTCTCTGGTGGGATGGAGGCTTCTGGATAGCCCACACCAGCACAGGAGAGCAGAGGAAACCGGTATGAAGGAAGGAGCAGTGGAAGAGTGAGAAATGAGAGGCTGAAAGAAAACACTACACCTTCATCCCAACTTCCTGTACTGCTCCTTGCCTCACCAAAAGGACTGGGTGTAGACTGCAGCAATAACAAGGTGGGAGGCGATGTACAGGTGAGGGGGAGAGAAGGTGTCTGTAGTGAAGCTGGGCCTGGGAAAGGGGAATGAAAGTTGTTTTCCCCAAATGCTTAAATTTTTGTTGTCTTTGTTTCCCAATACTCAAGTCAGTAATTAAATATTTTAAATTAAATTCTCCAAGTCTCTTTTGCTCATGACAGTACTTGGTGAGTGATTCCCCTGTCTTTTTTTCAACCCATGAGTTTTCTGTCTCTTATTCATATTTTCTTCCCTGCCCCTCTGGGGGCAGGAGTGAGTGAGTGGCTGTGTGGGTGCTTGGCTTCTAGCTGGGACCAACTCACAACAGTTTCAGAGGCCAAAATTAGGTTATGGCTTTCTATATTCACTTGTAGTTGTATTTGTTAGAGACAGAATAGCAAATCTTTTGCTTTTCATTTTCACTTGTTTAAAGTAACTGAGTGTCGTGGTTCAGAGCTCGCCCGGCCACTAAATCCTGGACAGATTCTCTCTATTAACCCCTCTCCCCTCCCCAGAAGGGAAGAGAAAAGAGAATAAGGGAGAGAGACTTTATGGGTTGGAAAATAAACTAACAGTTTTAATGAAACAATAATACTAATACTACAGAATAATATTGTAAATAGGAAAATAATGAAATATGTACAAATATGAACAAATATATACAAAACCAATATAAAATCCTCCCCCCACCCTTCCCCCCCAATGATGAGTATGTCACCAGAGGCTCTGCAGAGCCGGGCACTGGAAAAGTCCCAGACCAAACTCAGCAGCAGGTGGGAGCAGGATGCAGGACACACAAATCAGGATCAGCAGCAGACGAACGAGCAGGATTCTGCTCAGGCCTCGGCCTCTGTAGGATCAAGGCGGACAGAAGGGTCGAGATGGAAGGAACGGTGAAAAAAGGGGAAAAGGCCCGAGACTCTCATGATCTCTCGGTTTTTATACCGAGTATGACGTATATGGGATGGAATACTTAGTTGGTCAGTTTTGGGTCCGCTTCTCCCCCTGTAGGCACAGACACAGCACCCATGATGAGACAACTGACCTTGAGCTTATCTTCTAGCAGTGCTGTTTGGGAAAAACATGCTGCCAGTTTTCAGCAAGTTCAGTCACTTAAAAGAGATTGAGCTGAAAAGTAAAATCACTAAATAGAAAATTAGTTCTATTTAGCTCAAACCAGGACACTGGGAAGGTTCATTTTTGTCATTAAAACATTGCACGTTCTTTATGCATACTTGGATCTTAATACACTGCAGTTGTAACAGGGAAAGGATACTTTTTTTTTCAGTTATGTTATGTTAATTCCGTTGCCAAGAGAGGACTGTAGCCATTTAGGAGAGAAAAGATTTAGGTCTAAACTCTAAATTCTACTATGTCACATAAGCCTGAAGTAGAATTCAGCTCCTAAAATATGTATATACTATGTATTACACTTACTTTTCAGATCTTGACTATATTTTTTTGTAGTGTTGCCATCTGTTGCAGATGATTTATTTGCAGATTCAGTAACCAAGAACACCCAACTCTACTGTTTTTCTCTGTAGACCAAAGAGTTTTGCCCTTTTTATACAAATTTGCAGGGAAACTTAAGAAACACTATGCTTTTTTCCTGCATGTATTGTTTTTAATAATGGCACACTGAAGGCTTGGGGAGAGATATTTATGGAATCAGAATGTGATTGGAATGTTTTATAAGAAGTAGCTCTGCATTAAAATGTTTCAGTCATCTTTGTTTCCTGACTCCTCTCGTAATTTGGATTATCTAAATACAGATGGCTCAGACTTGCTCACAAGAATTCTAAAGAAATAATTCCACAAGATCATAGAAAAGTTTTCTCTGTATTTCTTTAAATGTCTCTATTTTTTTCTATTTGTTATATGGTCATTTTCCTTATGTTCTTACCATTCAAATCCCCCCTCATGGCAGTGTAGCAGTGTTGACCAACTACTGTGGAAATAACATGTGACTAACTTTGCACAATAATTGTCCCTGTATCTTAAGTGTTCCAATGTTTTTCATGTCTTTTCCCACTGTGAACAGTAATATGAAATAGTTATAATGATGTTTTTTGTTGTAGACCAAACTAATAGCAAGACAAAATTGCCTCCCAGTGGAAGAAGTGAACTTTTTTGGTCAGTATTATATGGCAAAACAGACAGAATCAGTTGCAATAAAATAACAATATTTTAGCAGTCTATGATCCTGTTTGCAAGACAAGAATTTTTAAAATATATGACAGGAAAAGACGGACAATTTAAGAAGAGAAGAAGAGAACTCTTCTAGTGTGTAGCACAGATAAATTAGAAATGTATGCTTACAATCAAAGTCCAGGTATGTACACATAGAGGAATAATTGCCATGTACCTTGGGGTTATATTTTTTGTCATATTTGACCACGCCTTTTTTGTAAATAACATCTGGTCTTATATATTAATTTAATTTTAAGCACAAGAGTCCCTTTGCCACTGTTAGAATTACTCCTGAACTCATTAAGCATGTATATTTGATTATGTAGATGTGCACTTAAGAATTGCCAGGAGGTGGCTGAGTCTTAAAAGGCTAATTTAGGAAACAAAGCATTCACATCGGGTCTAATTGTGTCATAAATATATGCACCTTAAGAAGATAGAGTACTGTCTGTACATCTCCATTTTGCTTTCATGACCAATTAATGTTTCTATTATACCATGAAGTCTTCTGTGTCTATGAGGTCTGAATTCTTTTGAGGTACTGGGAGATCTCAAGAACATTTCTGCATTTGAAAGTTGGTCAAAGCAGAGGGGAGGGTGTCAGGGCTGAACAGAGGGCAGTTTTGATAGCTACATCTGGTAAAGTCAGTCCAGAGATTGAGACAATTTTTGTTACCATCAGCTAGGTTGGCAATCAGTTTAGCTATTTTGGCTAAAATGTCAGAAGGATGACGCCACTGTCCTGAGAAAGCTATTTAATTGACTTGACAAGTTTTCAGTATGCATTTTGCACCTGCACCAGTTGTTTGGGATTATTTCATGACTTTCCAGTTGATGTCGTATAAATTGATAAATTAAAAAACAACAGGTATCTTAATTTTCTGCTGCTCTATTTGGGGAAACTATTTATAATTTTTGAGCTATATAAGAATGTTCATTTATTTGGCATTCAAACTCCTGTAGTCATCTTTTACCAAAAAATTTTTGGTGGTGATTTTAATTTGCTTGTACTGTCACTTGAGATCTCAGTTATTCTTAAAACAAATACATTAAGCAGCTTGAAAGATAAGAGGCATTATTTTCATGAGCTAGTCAAGTCATTAAATCAACATTGGGTTACAAAGGAAGGTGTGATGTTTGTGATGACATTAAGGTGAGAAGGAAAGCAATGACAATCTGGAGAGTGACTGCATAAACAATTCATATTGTATCCACTGTACTTAGGAAGCCAATACAAATTTAATGTAATCAGTGATAAAAATGCAAGCAAAAGCAAAGAATAAAAAAACTCAGATGTACTTCAACAGAAATAGAAAATTGTTGTGTTTTAGGCCCAGTGTATAACTGAGCACCACAA
>NW_010164642.1:620-860 GCF_000695765.1 Mesitornis unicolor | reverse complement strand
CCAGCCCGCACTGCTCGCACTTGTGTGGCTGCTGGGCGCTGTGTATGTTCTTGTGCTTGGCCAGGCTGGACCTGTACTTAAAGCTGCTCCCGCACTCCCCGCACTGGTAAAGATTGTCGCTACTGTGCATCTTCTGGTGGCAAGTCAGGCCGTTTCTGCCTTTGAAGCTCTTCCCACAACTTGCACAGCTGAAGGGCCGCTCGCCGGTGTGGCTCCGCCGGGGGGAAATCCGGCCGGGCC
>NW_010164642.1:0-557 GCF_000695765.1 Mesitornis unicolor | reverse complement strand
GTGACCCGTCAGGGTTGACTTCTGCACAAAGCCCTTCCCGCCCTCCCCGCACTTGTAGGGCCGTTCACCGGTGTGGGTCCACTGGTGACTCATCAGGGTTGACTTCTTCACAAAGCCCTTCCCGCACTCCTCACACTTGTAGGGCCGCTCACTGCTGTGGGTCCACTGGTGACTCATCAGGGTTGACTTCTGCACAAAGCCCTTCCCGCACTCCCCGCACTTGAAAGGCTGCTCGCCGGTGTGGGCTCGCTGGTGAGTCAGCAGGTGTGACTTAAGCACAAAGCCCTTCCCGCACTCCCCGCACTTGTAGGGCCGCTCACCGGTGTGGATGCGCTGGTGTTTGGTCAGGTCGCTGCTGTATTTGAAGGCCATCCCGCACTCCCTACATTTGTAGGGCCGCTCACCGGTGTGGATGCGCTGGTGCTGGATCAAGAACGTGTTCTTCCTAAACGTCTTCCCGCACTCTTTACACTGGTGGACTTTTTTAGGCCCGTGAGTCTTGAGGTGCTGGGTCAGGTTGCCCTTGTTCCTGAAGGTCCTCCCGCAGTCGGGGCACT
>NW_010164641.1:0-2400 GCF_000695765.1 Mesitornis unicolor | reverse complement strand
AATGTCTTAGTATAATCTTCTTCAAATATTTAATATAGAGGAAAACAAAATAAGTAAAGTCTTCAAAATAGGAGATGTTAACATCCAAGAATAGTGGTAGTGACTAGAGCTTCTGGTTCTGTCGCAGTAACGTCAGTTATTTTCTAAGACTGGCAACTCTTCAAATGCCACCTGGACGTTTAGCATATCTGAAAGAAAGACAACAGTAAAAAAAGAGTTTTAATGACTACTGACTCTCTCCAGAATATCTTCTTTTCCCAAGCAGTTCTCAGAGACACAGTTCAAGGTCTCCTGACTTAGTGAAGCAACTGCGGTCAATATTCCAGGGAGAGATTGTACCTATCCTTTCTGATTCAGATTGCACTGAAATGCAAAGAGCTTTTGGTACAGGAGGCACTCCAGGTTTACTGTGGAAGGCACCGCTCGCATCCTTTAGGATTTTGAGAAGAGCTTTGTTAGAGAGGAAGTGTGTTTGTGGATTACATCCCATACATTAAACATGTGCCATATGAGTGCATGTCTAAGAAAACTGGAAAGCACATTTTCTACCTCCCCTAAACTGCAGGCCAAGTCAAAGGCCTGCATTCAAGTGAGGGTACTTGTACAGAAAAGAAACAAGGTGCTGAGCAGCAAGAGAGAGGCAGTCAAGTGAGAAGGGAAAAAAAAACCCAAAGCCAACTAAAAAACCCTGCTGTGGCCTGTTGGTGAAACTGGGGGGCAGTTGCCTTTCACCAGAAGAAAATAAAAATCAAAATTAGAGAGACAACAGCTTTAGAGATCCACAAAGGTCTTTGGGAAAAAGAAAGAAATTGCTGGCTAAGAATGCTACTTATAGTCAAGGCCTCAGAGGCCACTGAGTTCTGACTTTGTGGACCAAGACCTTTGTCCTCTCCTTCAAGCTCTTCAGCTGTAAGCCCCAAGGCAGAGGTTTCGTCCTCTGTCTCGTCCTGCACCTGTGGAGAATAGCAACAGACCGGTGAAAAAGGATGCCAGCAGGGAGTGACCAGGGAGATTCTGGGTGAAAAAGCACCAGAAGAAGCCACTCGAAGGAGGAGGGCTAGGTGAAGACCATCAGGTGATGACACTAAGATTAGTGGGACCCCAAACTCTCCCAAACGTAGCCATCTCCAAACTTTCGCTTCCCGTAGTTTTAGCCCTGGAGCGAGGAGGTGCCGCTCTGCAGAGCGTGCCAGCCGCTTGCCAAATAACGGAGCCCTTCGGTTCCTGCTTTTGGAATGGCTGTTTGCGGGAGTCTGCATCCGTTGAGGTTTGGTCTGGAGAAGGGCCCTGAGTAGTTTAGAACCCTCCTAAACACACAAAACCAGATGAAACACTTTTGTTTCTTCATACCGAAACATTCGTACCTTTGCCTATTAACAGTCACTGAGGACTGGGGGCTTTGCTGCTGTTGTTTTGTTTGGGTTTTTTGAATCACAAATCTCTACGACCCAATCACATTATAAATGATGTCCAGTTCTGCTGTCGTGAGTTTCAGACACGCATTGCTCTGGACACTTGTTGTATGGCAATATTTTGCTGCAGCAGCTCTTCCTACTAGTGAAAAGGGATACAGTATGATAAAAAAAAAGGTAAAGGATCAGTATCTGATAGAGGTGACCTCCTCTTATCGTAACAACATTTCTTTGGATTATTTTGGATGTCTCCCAAGTCCTGATGATCCACAGATGCTGGAACCAGGCGTACAGAGCCTTTGGCTGTGGCTCTGATTGCCAGCACCAACAAACAGTCCTGAATATCTGGCTGCAGTCTTTACATGAAGACCTATCTTTTCAGTGCTTGACCAGAGGGGTTTTATTTGTCTCTATGGGTGGTGGCATTTTCTGCTTTTGTTACTGGAAAACACATGCAGCAAAGCCTCCAACCTTTTGAGGTGGTTTAGGACACAGTAACAAGTTCATTTCCAAAATGACTACAGATGCTAAAGGTGCTGTCACCTCAGCTACTACTTACTGCTTAGTCAGATGCTCTTTTTTTCCCCCCAGAGTTCCAGCTCTGCTTCAGTGCAGAGTAAAACAGTTCAGCTCAACTCCCCGGGTGGCTGGCCATCGTTTCCTGCTGGTTCACTGGAAACAGTAGCAGACATGACTGACAAAATGTGCCTGCACTGCCGTGCGTATCTGTCTGTTCACAGGCCAACTCTTCAAGTGGGGCAGTCCCCCTCACAAAAGTACAGCTGCGCTCCGTTGCAGCAACACCGTTTCCTTGCTAGCTGTGCCTGTAGAAAATGTCCTGCCTTGTCCAGACTGCTTTGAGCTACCTCCTCTCTGCAGTTCAGAGGAGATGCGTACTAACCCAGCAGGTCAGATCCCAGTCTGAGAGTGGGATGTCAGAAATGACAGTTATCTGTGGTTCCATGTCTCATAACCTGACAGACCAGGT
>NW_010164640.1:0-491 GCF_000695765.1 Mesitornis unicolor | reverse complement strand
GGGCCGGGGCCGGGACCAGCGCTAGGGCTGGGACCAGGGCCGGGGCCGGTGCTGGGGCCACTTCTGGGATTGGACGGCTTTTAAAACAATGTTGTTCTCATGCAAGGAGACCTGAGCAGGCCACAGTCTTACAACTAGCGCCATTTGAATTACAATGACAGACCACAACACATAGTCATACTAGCTGTAATGACCGTTACTCCTTCAACCTCCTGTGTCTCAAGCTTGCCGGTCAAAGGAACAGAACCGTTCTTCATAAGCATATTCATGATGTAGCAGGCAAGGTAGTCAGGCAAAACCTTAACGTGATTCAAGCCCGCATCCATCATGGTCCAAAACACATGGCAGTGTAACATGGAAGCAGGTCAAGTCAGCATGACAGCCATCAGAACAAAATTAAGAGAGGTCACAAATGCATCACATAACAAGACTCACAGAAGCATAGTTATGAGAGACATTATAGTGTTAACTTCCAACTTGTATCATTGGGG